>NC_077223.1:106590598-106898062 GCF_024763615.1 Phlebotomus papatasi
ATTGCACCTTCTGAGATTCCCAAGGTTTATTACTGATTTATAATCGATTAGAACTGCTTCAGGTTCAGACCTATCAGACAATATACGAACTTACCAACGAATCTAAAGTTGACCGCATTCGGTTTAGTAATGCTCTCTTAGTCTTAATTAGTCTTTTTAACTTTTGACCTTGAAAACCTAGGGTGGAATGATAACTTTTCGACACTATCAAATCGATAGTATCGATAAATCTAAATCTGTTACATTAAGGGAATGTCGACTTTTTACGGATTGTTGAGCCATTCATTGTGACATTCTTAAAAGAATGAGACTGTTGATAAACATCTATATTAGTGACAGGAAGTGCAGCTATCGTTTAAAGTTTTCAGAATCGACAGTCGAGAGTATCGAAAATAAATTATCATGTCACCCCTGTTATTGAATTTCGAAAAAATATTTATCGCTTCAAAACTGGTTTATTAATGGTTCATAACCGAAGGCAACTAGTCCCGCATTGTATTAGAATCCAAGACCTTTCCAACGAATATAAACATGACCCTAATTGATTTAGGAATGGGTCCCAGTCAAAATTCCGAAAGCCAAAATCCCGAAAGGCTAAATTCCGAATTTTTAAAAGTGTCATAGCTATTCCCACGATTGGCCCACGCTTACTGGAGGCAAAGGGAAATTGAAATCATTAAAAGGGCATTTATTTTAATGAAATTGGAATTCGAACGACCTGCCATTATGAAATTCTACAAATTTACACAAAAAATCACTTTTTGCAGTAAATGTTTACACACTGTTGTTGAAATTGTTGACAATTGAAGTGTCAAGAATATCTAAATTCGAACTTGCACAGCAATCAACGCTAAAGCGGCGAGTACGTGAACTTGCACTTTAGGCTTTCAGTAGATTTTGAATAGGTTTGGCTCGGTTCTGGAGTGGTTTTGTCTTTTCGAAAGGTTATTAACTGCGAACAGAATCAATATGTTTTCGAATGGTCCCGGTCAAAATCCCGAAAGCAAAAATTCCGAAAGACAAAATCCTGAACGCCAAAATCTCGAAAAATCCAAAATACCTGAAAAGGTCAGAACCCCGAAAAGCTAAAATCAAGGTAAGCCAAATTTTGTGTAAGGGGAAATTTTCTATCTTTTGGGAAATTATTAGTGTCGTTTTTTGGGATAAAGGGAAATTTTCTGTGAATGACAAAGGGAAATTATAGGCTTTTTGGAATTTTGGTCCATTCGGGATTTTGGGTTTTGGAATTTTGGCTGTCATTGGTTTTCGAATAATCGAAAAAATATATTAACCCTTTAAGGACGATTGGAACACCGGTGTCCCATAAAGAAAATAATTTTTCCTGACTACCTAAAGTTATTTTTTTCTTATGTTTGTACGTTTTTGCAAAGTAGAAGGTTGAAGGAATCTAGGATATTTTTTGCAAATCTCCAGCTATTTGTCATATAGTAAATATTAAATCTAAAAAATGGTGAATTTTTAAATTCACAAATTTATAATTGATTTTATTTATTTTTTATACTTCTAATATTTTTTAAGCAAAACCCTTTTGGCAATAAAGACTACAATACTCATACGTAATATTTTCTATTAAAGCGAAAATTATTATTAATTGGTATTGTCAGAAAAATTACTTAAATTTTTGGGCTATTTATAAATAAATTTGGTCCCTATCGTTCATAGAAGCTCAAAATACATCGAATCAGACTTTGTTGGACTTTCCATGGCTAGATGTAAGACTAATCATTGATTCTGTTTACCAGTTTAATTTTTATTGTTGATTTTTAGTTCGTAAAAAGTGTCTCGTCGTTAAAGAGTTAATGGCCCTGAGTCTGAGGTCGACTTTTAGGGAGCCCCCGAAAATGCCAAGTCGCTATCTCTAATCGTTTGGCTTCTAGGACTGGACACGGTCGCACAGATGGGCAAACAGTGAGACATCACTTGTCAGGAATCGTTCGAAACGCCGAGATTATCTTGAGGAAAGCGGTCCTTGAAGAATGCAAGGGTCTTTTTGCTCTGAGTAATTCATATTGATATCTCAGTCGATTTGGAGCAGTAAAAGTAATGTTAAAGTAACATTTTAGTCATATAGCATACATATTTGATAAAGGGGAGACCCTGTTTCTCCTTGTTCAATTTTACAAAATGATCTTTTAACATTTTCCTAATCACTTCACAACATTGATTAAACTGTATGAATTCAATATGAGTCTTATAAAATTATTTAAATTCAAACTAGTTGTAGGAATCTCACAATTAAATTAGGAGAATATGAAATATTTTTTTTATGAAATAGATCTCCCAAGTGAAATTTATGCTGTTTTTCATTAAGTCTGTGAACTTCATTCATAAAACATTTTTTTCGAGTTAGCAAAAAAAACTGGTGAAACAATAGGAAATGATGTTGCGATAGTGTGACATAATAATTGCAATAATTTTCTCAGTCCCTAGACGGCGTCGTATGTTGATGCTGTGCAACCAATTTTCATGTCTGAAGCAGTGCAATGTTTATTTAATTTATTCTCTTACCTTATCTAAATGTTTCTCATGTGACAAAAATTGCTCTGAAGAAGCATTACCATTGCCTTAATTTTTGTATTAAAACACTTAGAAGAGTCACTGTGGTAAATTATGTGTTTCATCTTACGCTTAAAGATGGAATTAACAAAATTATATTCCATGACGTTCCCACAACATTTCTTTTTACCTTCAAATAACTTATATGTCTTAGATGTCGTAATGATGTAGCGCCTGAAGTATTTAGCACTTAGTACATTTTTTTTCATGTCATACCTTTAAAGTTTAACAAATTTAAAGACAAATAAGCTTAGGAGAAGGCTTTTAGGCTTTGTACACACTTTGGCTTTTTTAAACACTTAATTTTTTCCATTTAATTCCCAGTCTTAAGTCACACATTTCCTGAAAAAATAGTTCAGATTCATTGAAGGAATATGGGAAAAATATGAAGTGTTCGAAGCTATACCCAGAATGTGTACGAAGCTACCCAGAATGTGTACGAAGCTTGAAAGCCTCTCCCTACTTGTAAATACAACAGAAAAAAAATGAAATATAGTGTATATGAATACAGATCTTCAGCATTTATCAGCTCACGATAAATATTCATAAGACAGAACATTTTTTTTTTAAATTCTCAATGCAATGCAATATCCTATACATAACCAACCAACTGAATCATTTTCCAAGTCTTCACTGAAGATTTGAAGCGTCAATGCGATAAAGTTTACAATGTCCATTGTTTCTCAATAGGGATATCGTTGCGAGTATGTAAATGGTGATGCTATTTGCTGTGGATTTGAGCATAGCTGAAGAGAAATTTTTGGACAAATTTCTTGAGAAAGTGTCAATTGAATACGAATAAGTTTCTTCTATTAGATTTCCTGTGGCCTCTGGCAGACGAGTCTTATGCGATCTCGTGTTTGAAAAACAAATTGTATGGAATACTAATTTTATTAGAGGTTATTTTTTTATGAGCAGTAAATTGTTTTGTAAATAATTTTTTGAATTAAGCACTCAAAGTATAGTTGTAAGTGGGAAAAGCTCTTTATTGTTCTTTTTTTAAAGAACAAAATTATTTTTCTTTAAATTCCTTATTCGAATTCTAAGAAACTTATGACATTGCAGAAGGTCTATGGAGGCTATCTATGGAAAAAAATTTAAGCCGCTATCTTTTTTTATCTAGGAAGATATTGAATTTTAAAATTTTCGATTTGTTACTTTTTGCCCCAGGGCTCTCCTATATTAATAAAGAGGAAGATTTGGCCCGCAAGACTATCTTTTTATCAATAAATAAATAGTTTAAATTCTAAATACTGAGTAATTCAAAGACACAAATCACACATTTAAATGCTCATTAGCGACAATTAATGTGAATCACATTAAAATTTTAATGAGCAAATGTGACACCACAGCGTAATGCTCAAATTTGATTTTTATTGCTCATTTACAAAGTGCCTTAAAACTTGTTATTTTAAATGAGAAATCCTTTTTGCATGAATGCCCACAGATAAAATTCAATAGCTTTCTTTATTACAATTCCGGAGACATATATTATGTAAAATATTAAAAGTTGTGTAGTAATTAAATTTAGATCAAGCTGAAAATAGTTTAAAAATTATGTCACAGCTTATTTTAATATAAATACATCACACATATATTAAAATTAATTAATTTTTTTTAGCGATATTGGTTGAGAATAAATTGTGTAACTGATGAATTGCTTTTCAGTAGGGGAATCTGGGGCAAAATATCACAAGTTGAAAGCTGAGATTGTAAAGAATCTCAGCTAAGGCCCTTGACACACTTACGACTTAAGCCGAGAGACGGCTTAGTGAAAAATGATCGAAATCTGGTTTAACCCTTTAAGGACGATTGGAACACCGGTGTCCCATAAAGAAAATAATTTTTCCTGACTAAATAAAATTTTTTTCTTATGTCTGTACATAATTGTAAAGTAGAAGGTTGAAGGAATCTAGAATATTTTTTGTAAGTCTCTAGCTATTTTGAACGGTTGAACGGCTATTCGTTAAATTAAACACTACATATGTAGTAAATATTTAAGCTCAAAAATGGCGAATTTTTAAATTCTCAAATTCATAATTGATTTTATTTATGTTTTATACTTTCAATTTTTTTTAAGCAAATCCTCTTTGGCAATAAAAACTACAATATTCATACGTAATATTTTTCATTACAGCGAAAAATATTATTCATTGATATTGTCAGAAAAATTACTAAAATTTATGGGCTATTTTTGTCCCTATTGTTAATAGAAGCACAAAATACACCGAATCACACTCTGTTGGACTTTCCAAGGTTAGATGTAAGACTTATCATTAATAATGTTTATCACTTTAATTTTTATTGTTGATTATCAGTCTGTAAAAAGTGTCTCGTCGTTAAAGGGTTAACCATTATTTCGCATATAATTACCAGGGGCTCATCAAGCCTAATAAAAAATGAAGCTATTTTTCACTTTTCCTTGTAAAAATTTTGCAGATATTGCACCGCGACTTAAACAAATTTGCTCGTAGTTCTTGTATTATTTCGGCGAACATTATGAAATATGTATTTTTTTATAGCTCTTAATGCACGATTTCGAAATATATCAGACTGATAAGTCAATTCTCTTTAGGAAAAAACTTGCCAATACTCTTCAGTGTCTTTATGCAAAAACGTATGAAAAAATGAAATGTCGAGAGGCCCCTGATAATTACGCTAAGTCGTCTCGGCTAATTCTCAGGTCTGTCAAGGGCCAAAAAGAGGGATGCGCGTATCTCGTAAGGCTTGACAATTGACACGGCTACTGCAATCCCAGGAGCTTCCTGATTCACACAGCACGGGATTTACCATAAATTGCGATTGATCCCACAAAAAAAATCACCCCTAGGTCACAAAGAGGCAAATTATTAGCTCTTCTCATTCTCTACTTTCCCACAAGTGTGGGCTTCTTTGTGATTCTAACGTATACTCGTTGCTCTCCCGAAGTATAGGGTATAAATGTAAAAGTCGCACTGAAGGTGATATATTGGAATTTTCACTCCTAAACGATGGTGAATAATAACAAAAATCATCCTTGAGTGATGCTTAATCGGTCTAGAGGCCTGTAAATATGCAATTGTATGTAAATTTCATTTACTAGAACTTTGTTAAGGACCGTTTTTTCTACATTAACGAGAACTAAGTTGTTAATCATTGTTAGAAAGTTCTTTTCGGGCAAAGAGAACTCTCTTTGCTGGTTTACAAAAGGCAAGAATAACGAGTTAACATTCCCCACTTAAATATTCACTTCGTGATATTTTGCCCCACGTTCCCCTATATCATCAAATTATTACAGAGCCTATACGTCTATACATTCCTGTCTAGTTTGAAAAAGATATTAGCAATATTATCACTGAGGAGATAAATTGAGAAATTTCTCAATGCAGAGGAAAATAAAATGGAATTTATATATTTTGTTCACTTGTGCCCACGTGGTTATGTAACTATATATAATAAAAATATATATATGCAGATTAGTCGAGGACAGACGAGTTAGTGGAAAAAAATTACAAGGTTGAATGAAAGAATATTGAGAGCGGGTGGAGGTGAGACAATGATGTGAAATATTCTTTTTAGAGTGACTTGGCCTAATACTAGTTCAATAATAAGATTTCCAAACACACAACCCAACAACTTTCCATCTTTCTTGTATCACATTTATGCGAGTAGGTTGAAAATATGTCAATAGTTGGTGTTGGGGTGTGTAATAAATTCATACACCAAGATGTGCGATCATTGAAAAGCAATTAACAATTATACACCTCCTTAAAGAAAAAACGCAAGTGAACTATGAAAAATAGATAGGGGCGGGCGGAGTTGTTAAGGCATGCAAAACTTTCGAAATTGAAAAGTATGGGATTAATTATAGACAGTGACATAAACCTAATCTTAAAAAGAAAACAAACATACAGTAGAACACCGCTATAGGCCATCGCTCTATAGTCCACAATTTATCGACCGTTGATTTCAAAACATTGATTTAAAGTTAGGTTATGTTTTTTAGTACGCGACATGCAATGTTGTCATAATTATTTTAATATCTTTAGCAAACTTTATTGTGTAGTTGTGATAATTGTGATCCATAATGAAGAGAGCGAGGACAAGTACCACAATCGCAAAGAAAGTAGAAGCCGTCGAGCAATTTCAATACTAAAAGTCGTTGATAATTTTAAAAAATTACATGGACTATAGTGCGACCCAAGTGTCAAATCTGGAACTAAATATGGCCTATAGCGAGGCTCTACTGTATTGAGTTTTTACAGGGGCCCATCAAGCCTTATAAAAAGTAAAGATATTTTTCACTTTTCCTTATAAAAATTTTGCAGATATTGCACCGCGACTTAAACAAATTTGCTCGTAGTTCTTGTATTATTTCGGCGAACATTATGAAATATGTATTTTTAGGTAGCTTTTAATGCACAATTTCAAAATATATCAGACTGATAAGTCAATTCTCTTTAGGAAAAAACTTGCCAATAGTCTTCAGTGCCTCTATGAAAAAACGTATGGAAAAATGAAATGTCGAGAGTCCCCTGGTTTTTATTTCAAAATTAATACAATACCCGGCTAACATATTAAGTACTTTTTAGGTATTTAATAAGTTCTTAACTCAATGACTTAATTTTAAGAATATGTTGAATATCCAACTGATTAAAAATATATCATACGTCGGCGCTTTTTGACGAATACAGAATCTAATGATTTGATTCAGCTTTAACTAATTGTAAGTCCTTAATTAAGCACTTAGCTAAGTCCTTCATTAAGCATTTAATTAAGGGCTGTTGATTATTCTTTTTAAGTAGTTTATCTAACGGTTATAAAACATTTTTGAGGAATTAACAAATTAAAATTTGTAAATATGAATGGATTTTCGCTTTATTTGGTGCAAAATTAACTAAGTAATGAATCTGAGGTATAGAAAATATATAAAAATAGTAATTTAGTACTGTATTTATCATGAAAATAATGACGTTTCCATTTGGAGTAGCGAAAAGTCTCCATTTGAAGCAGGTTTTGAATTAGCTTAATTTACCCTAGTTCATAACCTTTTGAAAAATGATTCTGAAAAAAAGCAGGAAGATAAACTGCCCCACCCTTCCCTATAATTTTATGGACAAACTAAGAAATATTAGGGAATAAATATAATACCAAGATTTAGTGAAATAGAGAATCTCACTTTAATAGCTTTTAGTTTTCAATATTTCAAGCGATGAAATACAAATAGTTGAATCTCTGTAAGACATCGAAATAGGCAAAATATTAGAGAGAGAAATGGGATGAATTTAAATTGTAAATTCATGGATCGCCGCACCTTATTTATAGACAGAGATAGAGTGGAAGCATAGAAAAACAGGCAGAAGATCATTTTTCCTCTCTAAATATTATTCCACCGAAAGAGGTCCGTGGTCCATTGGAAAATTCTTATTTATGTGTATTTTTTTTGCTTCATTTACTGTGAGTTCAGATGGTGATCAAAATACTATTAAAAGTCAACGCTGAATGTTCCATGTATTACTAAAGAAGTCAATTATGTAAAGCACAAAAAATAGTCAACCTGTTAAGCACGCCTAAGTTACGTGTGTTGGATTGGGAACTGCACAAATATAAGAGAGGCACCGAGACTAAATACCAAATGCAAAGAAGTGTATACAGATTGAATATATACTTTGCAGTTTTATGAGAAGAGTGAAAGTAGTCACTAGCAACCTGTTATATTGATATACCCGATATATCTATATAAAATTTATTTAATATATAATTCATATAGCTATATACATGTGTGTGTGTTTTATAAATATGTTGGATGCATTTGAGAAAAAAATCAGTGGATGTTCAGTGACCATTTAGAAATATCCAAAGTCTTTTTTATTTGCTCAATATCGATTCAGATAGATGCATTTGAAATAGAGTAAAATGATACTGTATGAAATCACAATGATTATAAAAACGACTCATAAAATATGGCTGAATTTTTTATAACTTTGGTCGCGTGTCTCAAATAACCCTGACTGTTGGTCACCTTAAAAATACTCTATCTTTAATAACACGTTTTTTTTTTTGCAGGTGATTTGAGGACATCACTGCTGTCTGGCTCAACATTTAATATTACCTGGCACTTAGCGTATCCTCATCGGGTAAGTTTAACTATAATTTTACTTGAATCTTGAATCTCTATTTCTCACTTCATTTCACTGCAATTACTGATAACATATCTGCCACTACAGAATAATTTTTTTTTAATCTCACAATGCAATTACTTAATAAAGATAGCTTGTCTTATCTTAGAATATTTGATGAGAGTATTTAATAATCTCACCAATATTTAGGGTAAATGTCCTGAGAAATGAGTAAATTACCGTATTACCTTATCTCATACTCCGTGGCACTAGGTGAAAGTAATTTAAGAAAATTGAAGAAATAAAACGGAAATGCGATAAACGGTTCTTTTTTGCTCACCGTTTATCGAATTTTCGTTTTATTTCTTCAATTTTCTTATATAATTTTCACCTAGTGCCACCGAATATGAGATAAGGTAATACGGTAATGGAAAATTTGCGTAAGAATTGCAATGAAAATGCGTAAATTAAAGAAATACGGCGAGGCTACGGCGAGCATTTTATTGTCAATGTGATTCTGCCCTAAATTTTGCCATGACATTGTCATACTGTTACAGAATTCCCCTTGAGGTTACAATTTCCATCAGTTTTTCTGACTAACTCGTCTTCCGGTTTAAGCCGAGAAATGACTTAGTGGGAAACTGATGGAAATTTAGTCAAATCATTATTTTGATTATAATTACGTTGAGCCGTCTCTCGGCTTAACTCGTAAGTGTGTCTAAGGCATTAGCATTCGAAGTCGAAGAAATGTGAGGGCCTTGACAGACCTGAAGATTAGCCGAGAGACGGCTTAGCGTAATTACCGTCAAATAATTTCGTCAGATATCTTTAAGTTTTCGGCAGAAAATATCTACATCTCTACCGAAAATCTGCCGAGATATCTGTAGATATTCCTACGAATTTTATTTGTGCTTGGGACAAAATTCGTCAGAAATTTTTTGCAGATTTTCTGACGAATCCTGGTGCATACTCTGACGAATTTCTGTAGATATTTTGCGGATTTTCTGTAGATTTTTCTACATTCCAGACTTTCCAGACAGCTGTGTCAGAAAAGATGGAATATTTTTCACTGAAGTTTGCAAAATTCTATAGAGTTATTCTTAGTGATATCACAGTGTTTATATAAAATGAAGAATTCTGCGACGCCGTGTTATAAGAAGAAAATAGTGAAGTGAACACTTTAAGCAGAGTGTCGACTTAAATTTCGTGTTTTTGTATCATTTCATGGGCGATTTTTAAGAAATTAGTATTTTTGTCTTGAATCTTTTTACTCATCTAAAATGTTTAATCGGTAATGCTTGTGTAGCAGAGCATAAAATTTTCTTTATAACTTCTACAGTTTCTTGATAAATCAACAATATTTTTGTTGAGACAATGGAGACTATGCAGATTTCTTATGCATAAATTCTGCCGAGAATCTGCAGATTTTCGGAAGAATTTCTGCCGAAAATCTACAGATTTTCAGGCAAAAATTCTGCCGAAAATCTACAGATTTCCTCTGAATGTACTAGAATATACCGTTACAATTCAAAAAACCTCCGAGTAAAATCGGCAGGTAGAGCAATGATTTGACGGGTTATATTCGAAATAATCAGATGAGTGCAGCTATACTTTTGGGCAGGCAGAGGAGACAATAGCCTCGGCTCTCTTTCTGCGGTGTAGGGGAAGGGGGCAATAGTCTTAAATACTTCCTGACAGATGAGCGTCAATTCTACCATCCAGGAAATGGGGAATAGCCTGGACACTATCTGATAGGAAGCCGTTTAGAAGGGACAAAGCCTCGGCACTCTATTTGGGAAGTAACGTCTAACTCCTCTGACTCCATCGGTCAAGAGAAGGATTAGCACTTGGCACTTCCCAGAAGATTGCATAGCGCCCTCTATGTATGTCTATCGCTGGCGTATGGACAGCTCGCATGAATTTTAACCTTCAGTGTAAATATGTTATTTTGATGGCAAATTGTTGGATTTTCCTCAAAGAATTTTATGTGTCAGCTTTGGAGATGATTATCAAGAAATTTCGGATGAACATCAAGGGGTCGCAGTCAGGAATAACAAGGCCTTTCTCAATAATTCCTATGCAGAATGAAAGTAGGATAAATTGCGAGTCTTTTGTGCTAGGAGGGAATTCCCAGTCAATCCAGTTCCAATCTCTAGAAGCCTCCATTATTTATGTTATCAATAAGGAAGAGGGGTCGTTGTTTAGGAACACTGAGAGAAATCCGAAAAAGTTAAAATAACATTCCGGAAATGTTAATTTTACCCTGCAGTATTGATCCAAAATCGGTGTAAATCAGAGGCGTGCAAGAACCGTTGAAACCGAATAAACGTCAAATGAAACATGTACGTCAATGGTAAATCACGCTAGCAGAACAAACTTATTTTGACGTATATTCGGTTTTAACGGTTCTTACACACCTCTGGTGTAAATATTACCCTTTTTAGGTGTATTAGGGGTTAAAGTTACCCTTTTTCATGTTAATTTTACCCTTAAAGAGGTGTAAAATTAACATTAAAAAATGTTGATATATTTTTACACCCAAAAAATTGTTAAAGTTCTAAGGAAAAAAAGTTAATCGCACCCCCGTTTTTTTTTTCAGTGAAGCCTTCCTAGTTGGCTCATGTTCAGAATCTCACCTACAATAAACTGATCTAGATTTATCACTGGCTTTTTTTTATTAAAATACTTTGAAAGTACAGATATGATTAGAAAAGGAGTTGGCAGATACCAATAGACAGGGCTACAATTAAAGGTCCGGGTAGGAATTTGGCTACACCGTTGGGAGAAGGAGAGGTTGGTCTTGTAGTCGTAGGGGTCACTGCAGGAGTAGATGGCGATGGTTGGGGCGTTGAGGGTTGAGGTAGAGGACATTGTTCCATTTGTTGCAATTGTGCAATTGAGACAGCTTCATTATTGCATCCATTGGTATAGCAACGAGAACAAGAAATAGCCCCATTGCAATTAGCCGCAGGAGTAGTAGTGCACATCCTACGAACTCTTTTATCAGCTAAAATGGAGAAAATTGGAAAATGATAAAAATGTAATTAATGTGATTAATGGATAGGTTAGTACCGCTTATAATCGTGAGGCATTGATTCTCAGCGGAATGATCTTCACAATATGTTGCTGTCCGTGTGGACTTGGCTGTGTTGCAACTTGGGTCAGTTTGAGAGTCACACTGATGGCATTTAAGTCTGTTGGCTGGGAAAATGTCTCTGTTGCATCCACTTTGGCTGCATGTGACACAATTTTCACCAAATTCCTCATTTTTGCAATACAATTGTTCACCCTCACTTAATTGATTCAGACAACCACGTGTAATTCGTCCATTGTCCATTTTTGTGTAACATTCGGTTTCTCCAGCTGCACAAATTGTTGATGCCAGGGTTAATGCATTCACCGAGCAATCTCTATTCTGCCCCTGATTGCACTGGACACAAGAACTAGCTCGAATTGATACACCTGGATCGGCTTTTTTTGAACTTGAAGGAAGTTCACATCTTTCTTCTGAGCACTTTATGGCAGTTAATTCGGCTGTTGGGCCACATTGAGGAGTGTCAGTTAGGGAGGAACAACCTCTGGCCAGGATCATAGCTGTAAATGGGAACAAGAAGCAATTGATTAGACAAAAAAATGACCAGTGATAATCACAGATAAACTTATGAGACCTGAGATTCTTCACAGGTGACCTAGAACCTGAGATTCTTCACAGGTGACCTAGAAGTGGTCGCAAATTAGATAAATAGTTAAATTTGTTAGTAAACGTTTTATATCTAGTCCGATTAATTCGACATACACTGAGAGAAATCCGAAAGTTAAAATAACATTCCGGAAATGTTAATTTTACCCTGCAGTATTAATCCAAAACCGGTGTAAATATTACCCCTTTTAGGTGTATTGGGGGTTAAAGTTACCCTTTTTCATGTTAATTTTACCCTTAAAAAGGTGTAAAATTAACATTAAAAAACGTAATAGTAGCAATATAGTAGTAATATTTATTCAAACACAAAAATAGGGTTCATCCCTCTTACAATTGTGATAAAGAAAAAAGAAAAACAAGTTAAAAAACAGCAACAAAAAAGAGAAAGAAAAATAATAGAACGATTTACAATAATATAAGATAGGTAAATGAAAATTAAATAAGAAAAACAATCCAATAAGTGTTCTCTTAAGATTCAGCCTGAAAAAAGCGTCGGATGCCATCTGCAGACTTACGTAGATCACTTGGAACGGAGTTAAAGATAACTACGACCTTTACAAATAATGGCCGGTAAAGACAGTCACTCTTGACCTTAGGCACTATGAGTCCCCGAACCCTAGCCGAGCCCCCCCCCCTAACCAGAAGACTCGACAGGTACTGAGGACACTCAAATATTAACAAATTAAATAATGTTGATAATGTTGATATATTTTTACACCTAAAAAGTGTTAAAATTATGAGGAAAAAAAGTTAATCGCACCCTCTTTTTTTCTCAGTGTAGGGTAAAATGAAGTAACTTAGAAACAACTTACAACTTGGGACATTTGAGATTTTCTCACTGTTTCAGAGATTTAAAAGGCAGAAAAGCTGTTCCTTTTCTTCTTAATGGTCTTTTTCTTCCATTTCGCGGTCTTTGTTTTCTCTTTGCTCATCTGGAACAATGAGAAAATCTCAAATGTTCCAATTTGTAAATGGTTCCAAATTACCTTATTTTATCCTAATGAAGTTCCGGGAAACATTGAAGTGGACTGAAGAGATGTATTATATCATTTAAATGATTCTGGGTCCACCCCAGAAATAACGTATTAATATTTCATCGAAATCGTACAAAATACAAAAAAGAAACGATGCGGTCAAGTGCAGGTCGTGCCATAGTTAGGGGATATTGTGACACATAGTTGGAAAGGTCTTGACCTTAGCTACAACATACTAAAATTTTATATGTCTTGGTTAAATATAGTATATTCTAAAATCGATTATTCGATTAAAAAGTTGATTATTTGAAATTTGAGTATTCTGCCATGTTATAGCATTTCACAAGATCTTTCCTAATCACTCGTAAATACCAAATTTCGGAAATTAGCACAAAAAAATACAGTAATTTTAAGATTCATTTTTTGACTCCTTGTATTTCGGGTGAAAACAAAATTTGAAGTTGTTCTAAAATAAGAAAAGTATGATAATATTGAGGCTATTTACACCGCCGCATTAGATTGGGTTTGAACTGTTCCAAAATCGGATTTCGGATCATTAAGTCTCAATCTAAGGCGGCAATCTAAACGGTTTCATTGAGGTCATTTAGACTGTCGCATTAGATTCAGATTGAATTGTTTCAAAATCCGATTTTGGGACAATTAAATCTCAATCCAATGCGGCGGTGTAAATGGCCTCATTGTGGTGAAATTAAGAGGGGTACTACCTCAGGTTTAAAGGTCTCAACCTTTAAACCTGTCATTGAATTCAGCTAAAAACACCAATGATATCCGATCAAGATCTTTTTCGTTTCTCCGGTCAAATCAGATTTAAGGGATAATGTAGCACATCGGGTGGAAAGGTCTTACATACTAAAATTTTATCTAATTGGGAAATAATAAATTCTATATACTCAACATGGAATATTCGAATATCGATTTATTAAAACGATCGTTATGGCTATCGCACACCTTTTAGATCAGGAAAATTTCACGAAGTTGAAATTCAAATCATTTTCTTTCTCACACGGTTTGCATATCTCTATCTCTTTCTTTCACACTCTTCTCCTTCTTTTAAATATCATTCCAAATTCAATTTAGCTCAATCGAATTTGGAGTACGAAAGAATGAGATAGTTAAATGCAAATCTTTTGAGAAAGAAAGTGATTCGATTTACAACTTCATGAAATTTTCCTGATCTAAAAGGTGTGCCGAAGCCATTAGAATTTAAATTTAAAATTAATTTCACACAACTCTCTCAAATTCGGGCATTTGGGATCGAAATATCACCCGAATTAGAAAAGTAATTCGGGCATCAAACTGTTTGAAATTTAACGATTTTTTGTTCATCTGTATTCACATATTCAATTTACATGCTCATATTTACTGAAAATTTTATGAAAACCCCTCAATAACTCAAAATCACATTATAACTAAGATGAACCATGGCAAATTTAAAGATATTTGCTTCATTCGATAAGCATTATCAAATTTAAAAATATCAACAAACTGTTTCTAAATTTACTGCCGCCCGAATTAAAAAGAGCCCGATCTTAACCCTTTAAGGACGAGAAGGTCAAATATCGAGGGTCAGAAAAAATCACTTTTTCTGACTTTTTAGAGCAATACACAACTTTAGATGACCGTAAGAAAAATTTCATTTTTGGGTCACCGGTGACCCAAACGTCCTTAAAGGGTTAAAAGAGCCAAAGTAGCGAGAGTCTACTGTAGTACAACCCGTCATCTGTACTAAAAATGTTCTCTAAGCATGTGTGATAGAAATGTAAGGCTTGAGGAATAACCGGAAGCTATATGGCTCAAGATAAATCCCCTCTTTCGCTCCCTAGTAAGGGAATTCCAAAGAATGACGCCTGAACCGTGCACATGGAGACACGAAGACCTGGTATAATATCCAAAAACTACGAAATTCTATGAATCTTAATATTCTGAAGTTCAGAAGAGTTGTAGCATTTCACGGAATCTTTCCAAATCACTCATAAATATCTAGTTCCGATAATTTACACAAGAGTTATGATGCTGTTTCAATGGAAAATGAAAAGAGGAATCTTGAATATTTCTGTCTTGACTATTTTTTCCAGTTCTCGTTCTGTTCCCAAACCACTAAAGATTCTTGACAGGAACCAAAATAAAGAAAAGTCTATAGTATAGAATGGTGCTATTCAAATGAAAAATAACCATGTTTTTTTTTAGTACATTTCTGTTCTCAAATACTAAAAACGACCATGACTGTTTCGACGAGAATATTCAAATTCGAATTTCGATTGGAAAATCGACAACACTGGGAACAGTCATGGTCTTTTTTAGTATACTTTAAGAACAGTAATATGCTAAAAAAAAACATGCTCATTTTTTATTGGAACAGCACCAGAAATCCTTGAGAACAGTCATGTGCTAAAAACTGTTCAGGAGAAAGATTTTACCTTTTTGTTTTCCAATGGAATAGCACAATTATAGGGTAAGTGTGCCAAATTTCGGCATAGTTGCATGTAAGCGCCAAAGTTTCAAGTTTGAAATGTAATATCTTTAATAGAAATTGATTTTTTTTCATTCCTTCTACTTAAGGAGTGTTGCTTAGAACTTTGTAGACAGTCTATCGTCTTTATTTACGTTAAAATCATTCTTAATACATTTTAAAATGAATAAAAATAGAGACATAGCTTTGGTGCCCTATTTCGGCCACCTTCATTCTCATAGTTCCTTGCCCTTCGGGAATTCTTCCGATGCCTTTTTCACGTCATCTCGCTTGTCGAAGTTACATTTTTTGTTATTCTTTTGCATTGTATAATCTCTGGAGTATGTAAAAACTAAAAATTCATGGAAATTCGAGGAACAAAAAAGGTGGCCGGAATTGCAAGCTGGCCGGAATTTGGCACACTTACCCTATGAGTATTTGAGCCTGATCTTAAGAAATCTAATTTTACGTCGGACCACAAAAGATTGCAGAGAATCGCAGGTGGAAAATTAGAACTGAGAGATTCACTTACAATTGCAAAAAACACTGATACAGGAATCACTCTCACTGGGACACTCTTTCAAGGCCCTCCCACGTGTTATGAGACAAGACAGCCCATTGCAAGTTTCACAAGAAATTTTATCTGCACCGACTATTGAAATAGTGGCAATTGCAAAGGCCAGGAGAAATACAAACTTGAAAGTCATGTTTCCTTATATTGATTGCAACTATTTTGTGAAAGTATATCACTAAAATGGAAGTCCCCTGCATTTTGCAGTGTCTTAAATACCTTTTTCTCACTTCTTCCTCTACTGTACTAATTCAATCAAGCTATTGACAAGTGCAGAAAAAGCAAATAATGATATCAAACACCTATTGATTTCGGGAGATTGCGATATTGATAGATGTTGTTTGGCTAATGATAAGTATTTGTGCAATTTATCTTTTTCTGCACAGGGTGGCTTTCAAATTCAGTTGTTGGACGAATTAGAGCGTCCTGTGCTGGATTTAACACCATCGGTGAATGGTTCAAAATTTGTATCTACGGATGCCACAACTCAGCAATATCAAGTGCGACTTCCATCCGACTATGTATGCCAAAATTGTTCCATTAGACTCCTGCGGCAGGCCAATGAATGGGTGGATTGGTATAGATTCTGGTCATGTGCAGACGTTGATATTGTGCCAAGAAAAGATTTTAAGGAGACGTGCAGTAGCCATGGGAAGTACTTTCCTGGAAGATGCAAATGCGATAAGTTTTATTACGGAGATAGATGCCAGTACAAAGATGAATGCACAGTAGACCAAGACTGTGGAATCCATGGAAAATGCATAGACTTGGAAGGTACTTCTCTGCCCAGGAGACAGTGCTACTGCAATTTCGGTTGGTTTGGTCCAGGATGCAATAAAAGTAATTCCAAAAAAAATATATTGACTAATCCCTATAGACCCGTACTCAAAAATTTATTTATTCTCTTTTAGAATCCCCAATAAAATCCCTAGATCTTGATTATTCTTTGTATCAGACGAAAGAATTATCAAAAGATTTTCGCATTCACTGGCGCGTGCTGAAGGAACAGAAAGAATTGGAGGTTATTATGAAAGTCAATGGAACTTCCTGGGTGGGACTGGGGTGGCGTCCACGAGATTTGACTGCAGAATGCAGAAACTTTCCCAAAATTCGTGATAGTTGGGATAAAGAAGGAGAACCAGAGCCAGAGCCTAAAAGTGAACCCGAACCAGAACCTGCAGGAGAGCCAGAGCCTACCGTTGAGCCAGAACCAAGTTCAGAGCCAGAAGCAGAACCAAAGAGTGAACCAGAGCCCAAGGTACCGTCAGTCGTATCGTCTAAGTCGAAGAGAGTTGTAGCCAATGAGGAGACAACAAATAAGGAAGGAATCACATTGTCAACGAGCGTTTCATATAGAGTTAGTGCAAAAACAGGAAGACGACGTAGAGCAACGTCAAATATACGTTAGTATTTTTCAAAATAGGCTTTAAAAAGAACCGCAGATGCGAGTGATTTTGCTATCCGAGGATGACTGTGCTCCTTTACTGTTCGTATGCTTTTTTTTAAATTCTAGCACTTAAGGACTCTCGATCAGTAACGACCATTCTAGCATTTAAGGAGAGTTTTCACCAATTCTATCTACCATGTTCGATCACCTTAGATCATTCTAGCAGTTAAGAATGGTTTTTTTTACCGATTTTATCTACTATGCCCGATCGACAAAAAGCATTGTATCACTTAAGAATGGTCTTCACTGATCCTATCTACCATGTTCGGTCGACGAAGACCATTCTAGCACTTCAAAATGGTCTTCACCGATCCTATTCATCATATCTTAAGGGTGAAGACCATTCTAGCAGTTAAATATGGTCTTAACTGGTCGTGTCTACCATTTTAGATTGGCGAAGACTATTGCAGCACTAAGGATGGTCTTCATTGATCCTATCTGCCATGATATATCGGTGAGAACCCATTCTAGCACTTAAGAATGGTTTTTTACCGATTCTATCTGCCATGTCCGATCGGCGAAAAGCATTGTATCACTTAAGGATGGTCTTTACTAATCCTATCTACCATGTCCAGTCGGTGAAGACCATTCTAGCACTTAAGGATGGTCTTCGCCGATCCTATTTGTCATATCTTATGGGTGAAGACCATTATAGCAGTTAAATATGATCTTAACTGGTCGTGTCTACCATGTTCGATCGGCGAAGATCATTGCAGCACTAAGGATGGTCTTCATTGATCCTATCTGCTATGTTAGATGGGTGAGAACCCATTCTAGCACTTCAAGATGGTCGTCACCAATCCTATCTACCATGTCCGATCGGCGAAGAACATTGTAGCACTTAATGATAGCCTTCAACGATCCTATCTACTATTTCCGATAGATGATGACTATTCTAGCACTTAAGAATATTCTTCACTGATTCTATCTACCATGTGCGGTCGGTGAAGATTATTATAGTGCTTAAGGATGGTCTTCAGCGATCTTATTTACCACGTCCACTAGACCAAGATTATTCTAGCGGTTAAGAATGGTTTTCGCCGATCCTATCTACTAGGTTTGGTCGGTGAAGACCATTCTAGCACTTAAGGATGGTCTTCACCCATCCTGTCTACCATATTCGGTCGGTGACGATTTTTCTAGCACTTAAGAAGGATCTTTACCGATCCTGTCTACTATATCCTTTCGGTGAAGACCATTACCCAATCCTACCTACCACGTCCGAACAGCTTAGACCATTCTAGCACTTAAGAATGGTCTTCACCGATCTTATCTGCCATGTCCGGTCAGCGAAGACCATTATAGCAGTTAAGAATGGCCTTCAATTATCCTATCTACCTTGTTGGATCGGCGAAGACCATTCTTGCACTTAAAGACTGCCTGCACTGCTCCAATCTGTCTTGTCCGATCAGTGAAGACCATTCTAGCACTTAAGGATGGTCTTCGCCGATCTTATCTGCCATATCTGACCGGCGAAGACCATTCTAGCAGTTAAGAATGGCCTTCAGTTATCCTATCTACCTTGTTGGATCGGTGAAGACCATTCTAGCACTTAAGGACAGCCTTTACTGATCCTATCTATCATCGATCGACGAAGACCGTCTCCGCGTGCTAGAATTAAAGGAAACCTTACGAACAGCAAGGAAGCAAAGTCACCTGCATTTACGGAAACTATTCTTAACAATCAACTTCTATTACAGATCCAACGCCAGAGCCTACACCTCAATCCCAAACGGACGAAGCAGGTATTTATAATTATATTTCACTCCTCATTATTTTGGGAATAAGAAAAAAAACTGTAAATGACACTCAGTTTATAAGACACTGAAGCCTTACAATTAAATTCTGTAGTATAGCAAGAGTAAAATTATGCAACTTATTAGCAAAACTGTACACTAGACACTCTGAAAAAAAAAATATTTTGGTTGTCAAACCAAAAGACTTCACAGTTAGCACAAATAATTTACAATTGCACAAATTGCCAAATAAAGGAACATCAACCCCTGAGCCAGAACCTGAAAGTTCAGCTGAACCAAATGCAGAACCAAGTACTGAAAGACAGGATTTTGACAATTCATCAACACCAGTTAGTGAACCAGAACCTAAGAGTGAACCTGAACCTAAAAGCGAACCAGAACCCAAAAGTGAACCTGAACCTAAAAGCGAACCCGAACCCAAAAGCGAACCAGAACCTAAAAGTGAGCCAGAACCTAAAAGTGAACCGGAGCCTAAAAGTGAACCAGAACCTAAAAGTGAACCAGAGCCTAAAAGCGAACCTGAACCCAAAAGCGAACCAGAACCTAAAAGTGAACCAGAGCCTAAAAGCGAACCGGAACCTAAAAGCGAACCGGAACTTAAAAGCGAACCAGAACCTAAAAGCGAACCAGAACCAAAAAGCAATCAACAACTTAAAAGTGAACCCGCTGGTGGTAGAAATCAAAAGGATAAAGGTAGAGGATTATATAGAAATAATAACAAATTACACTATCGCATACTAACTTACACTAAACTCTTGTACATAAATTGTATACAGTGTAAAAAATATATATTCTAATTAGAAGAAAGAGAAGAAAATTCATTAGGGGGAGCTTCTAAACTTTAGTACCCATAATAATCTTAATTTGAGATTTCATCTTATTAAAAATTGTTCATTATTTAGTTGCCTAATTAAATTCATTCAACACGGGGGATCATTCATATAATCATAATAATGATGGTTCATGTATTTCAATGTCATTCCTCTTAGGAACATTGCATAAAACAAAACATGATTAACATGGCAAAAGACTTGAACAATCAGAACTTTTATTGTTTTTGTCTTTTTGCAAAAAAGTAACTTTCATTTTGAATTAATTAACAGGAAAGCCAAAGCTTAACAAATGGACTCCGACGCAGGATTTCAAGGGAATGGACTGCACGGACATTATCATTGGAAGTGCTCGGGGGAATGCATCAAGAATTCTGGACTACTACACAAGAGATCGCTCAACTCCACGTCTCGATGATTTCTGGGGTGGGAAGTTTGACTTGACAGCAGCAACTGGATTTGAGAGCGATGGCGTGACTACAATAGCTTTTAGGAGAAAATTGGATGCACAGGAACCATCTGATCACTCCATTGTGGATGATCTGATGAGTGTTATTTGGGCACGTGGACAGGAACCAGGACGATATGTCCACAGTCCACTATCTGGCTTGGAGACAGAGATGGCATCAGTGCCAGATTTCTACAAGCCGGATGAGCTCAAGTATCACGGGGGCAAAATGCAACGTGGTCTGGCATCCATTAATTTCCTGGAGGTCCCGAAGAAAGACATGTCATCGAAGAAATCAACACAGTTGCTGGACAATGATTGTCGTGGCCATTGGCGTTATCCTCACAATTGCTCTCCTGACAATCACACGTGTGAATACTATGCCAGGTGGGAGACAATTGGACGTGGAGATGAGATGCGATTCCACATTGAGACAAGCCATACGGACACATGGACGGGAATTGGATTCAGTGAGGATGATAAAATGGTGAGTGATTCTGTACAAAAGAGCAAGAGCGTAGCCGATTATTATTAATATTTTGTGATACACTTAATTTGTATTACAATGAAATCATAACAATATTTCCCTGTTGGGAAAGTCTGTTGATTTTATAGATCGCCCAGGAGCGATTTTTCCGAAAGATAAATGCTACTTCTGTACTCCCTTTTTTTTTGGTAGACACGGCGCATTTCCTTACGTTTTATCCGCCGCCGGCCAAAATCCTGAAAGTCGAAATCCCGAAAAGCCAAAAACTTGAATGGGTCGAAATCCCGAGTAGGTCAAGGTCCCGAAAGTTAAAATCCCAAAAAGACAAAATCCTAAAAGCCAAAATTCGGAAAGTCAAAATCCCGAAAGCCAAAATCCTGAAGGCCAAAATTCCGAAAGCTAAAATCCCGAATGAGCCAAATTCTGAAAGCCAATATTCCGAAAACCAAAAACCCTGAAAACAAAAATCCCGAATGGGCCAAAATCCTGAAAGCCAAAATCTCGAAAGCCAAAATCCCGAATGAGCCAAAATCCCGAAAGTCAATATTCTGAAAACTAAAATCCCGAAAGCCACAATTCCGAAATCCAAAGTCTTGAAAGCCAAATCCCGAATGAGCCAAAATACCGAAAGTCAATATTCTGAAAATTTAAATCCCGAAAGCCAAAATTCCGAAAGCCAATATTCCGAAAGCCAAAATCCTGAAAGCAAAGATCCCGAATGAACCAAAATACCGAAAGTCAATATTCCGATAACTAAAATCATTAAAGCCAAAATTCTGAAAGCCAAAATCCTGAAAGTCAAAATCCCGAAAGCCAAAATCCCGAATGAGCCAAAATCCCGACAGTCAATATTCCGAAAACTAAAATAACGAAAGCCAAAATCCTGAAAGCCAAAATCCCGAAAGCCAATATTCTGAAAATTTAAATCGCGAAAGCCAAAAATTCCGAAAGCCAATATTCCGAAAGCCCAAAACCTGAAAGCAAAGATCCCGAATGAGCCAAAATACCGAAAGTCAATATTCTGATAACTAAAATCATTAAAGCCAAAATCCTGAAAGCCAAAATCCCGAATGAGCCAAAATCTCGAAAGCCAAAATCCCGAATGAGCCAAATCCCAAAAGCCAATATTCTGAAAGCCAAAATCCCGAAACCAAAAATTCCGAAAACCAAAATCCTGAATAAGCCAAAATCTTGAAAGCTAAAATCCCGAATGAGCCAAAATCCCGAAAGTCAATATTCCGAAAACCAAAATCCCGAAAGCCAAAGTCCCGAAAGCCAAAATCCCGAATGATCCAAATTCCTAAAGCCAATATTCAGAAAATTTAAATCCCGAAAGTCAAAAATTCCGAAAGCTAAAATCCTGAAATTCAATATTCCGAAAACTTAATTCCGAAAGTTTAAATCCCGAAAGCCAAAACCCCCAAAATCCCAAATGCCAAAGACCCGAAAAGCCAAAAGATGTGACTACGCCAAAGATCTTTTTCTCCTGGATTTCATCTGTTTCTTCCTTCCCATGGTCCAGGAGTGATGAGATCTTATTTCCTTTCAAAACCCATCAGAGTTTTCAAAATCTTAGTGTACTTTACATTTCGGAATCCCCTAAATTTGGAATTATTGGATCTCAGTTTCTGGGATCCCGACAAAAAGCAACTCACAAGGAACCCAGGGTACTTATACAGTTTTCAGGGTCATAAGGAACCCATACGTTTTTCAGGAAACTCACGAGGAATCCAGGGAACTTATACATTTTTAATGGATCCCGGGGAACCCACATATTTTTTTCAGGGAACTCGGTAAACCCATATATTTTTCTTAGATTTTGGGGGACCCTTATATTTTTAGGGAACTTACAGAGAACTTTGGGATCCCAGGGAACCCATACATTTTTCAGGGAATTTATACATCTTTTAGGGATCCCGGGGGACCCATACATTTTTTTTTCAGGAAACTCAGAGGGAACTCAGGGAACTTATACATTTTACAGGGATTCCGGGGACCCATACATTTTTTTTCAGGTAACTCAGAGAACTCAGAGAACTTATACATTTTTCAGGGATCCCGGGGGACCCATACATTTTTTCAGGAAACTCACAAGAAACCCAGGGAACCTGTATATTTTCAGGTATCCCGGGGAATCCCTACATTTTTTCAGGAAACTCAGAGGGAACTCAGGGAACCTATACATTTTCAGGGATCCCAGGAAACCCCTACATTATTCAGGAAACTCACAAAGAATCCAGGGAACCCATACATTTTTCAGAGATCCCGGGAAACCTATTTTTTTTCAAGGAACTAGGAGAACCTATATATTTTCCAGGGAACCCGAGGATCCCATATATTTCGGGTAATCGAGATAAGTTACCCTTTGGAAACTGGCCAAAAGAAGCCTGAATGTTCTCCTGTTCCTGAATTTTACCACAAAAATTTACAGAATTCCCCTTCAGGGTGGTCTTGATATTTCAGATCAAGAAGGGATCCAGAAGGCCTGAAATACTTCAGGTCCATTTAGGAATATAGTCCATTACAGGTTCAAACGTTGTAGCTTAATGTCACAGCATTTTTGAACTATACCAAGTCCTAGAAGCCAAAAGAAAAAAATATGTTGTAGGGCAATCGGTCCCTTGTCCCTTGCTCCCTTCTCTTGCAACGTCCTTGCAAAAGTGATGCTTTGGAAAACAATTAAGATTCAAAATTGTTCTCTAATGTTCAGCCCCAGACGGATGCAGTCATTGGTTGGGTGGATAAGACAGGCAGGCCATTCTTGATGGATATGTGGATTGTGGGCAAGCAGAGTCCTATCCTCGATTCTCTGCCGTATCGGCAGGATATTTACGACACAACTGGTCGCATTCAGGATGGTGTGACCATTCTAGAGTTCACCAGGAAGCGTGTTAGCGACGATGCCCATGATTTATCTTTCACCGATGATCATTGTCTCTACCTGATGTTCCCAATTGTTGGCGGGAGCTTCAATGCGGTCAATAAGAAAATCCGACGCCACGAGCAGACTCCCGTTGTTACAGATGTCAGAGTTTGCATAAAGTCGTGCGGAAAGGAACTTGAAGCCCTCAACAATGTGCCACCTACAAATGCCCCTGATCGCCTTGTCTATGCCGTTGGGGTAAAATTGCAGAATCTCGCAGAATCATTTGAAGCACCAGTCAAGGGCAGTTTGGAATTTGAAACACTTGCCAATACCATCAAGGATTCATTTAGTGGGGTATTGCAGGATCTTCCTGGATACTATATGACCGATGTTAAAGAATTCGAAACGTAAGCGTGGATTTTGTTTTTAAAGATTGATGTATATTTGTTGCAATTTGGATGTTGTTTTGTAGAACGGGTGACAGTGTTGTGGCCAAGATGAACATACTCTTCGATAAGGCAGCTTACGAGAAAGGAAGGACACTTGAGACAGAAGTTAGGAGCAATGATTTGAATGAGTCAGAAGAAGAAATGAGAGAGGGAAAACTCGTTAAACGTGCTCTTCTGGACAGTGTGACAACAGGAAAAGTTGGATCATTATCTGTTGATCCCAATTATCTAGACTTTGAGCCAGTTGAATGTAATTTTGCTTTCTTACCAATTTTTATGAAAGGCATTTGATACATTGAATATTTTACAGATATTACTAATCGCGAAGAGGAAAAAGGTTCATCATTCTTCCAGCTTTCTGAGACGAGATTGTACACTGTTCTGGGATGTATTTTGGCCCTTATCATTGTGGCACTTCTTCAAGTCACATGCACAATCTATAAGACATCGAGGAAGAAGCACAATCAAAAGGTGAGAGAGTTTAAATTTACTAATTTATAAAGAATTCGTGCAAAAGAATTTATCAATCTCCTCAAGACAATAGACATGCAATTGGCTTTTGTAGTGTGTCTTTTTGCCTTTCAAAATATTTGTGATATCAGATGGTTCCATAAGTTCGTGGGAGACTTTTACAGATGTCTTCAAAGTTATTAATCGTATTGAGACATTTTATTTGGTATTACAATTTGCAATGTAATCGATACAATGTGCCTCTTGTTGGACGAATCTGCTGATCATAGATCGCCCAGGAACGTTTTCCCCGTAGTGGATGCCTCTTTCGTGCTCTCGAAGGTTTTTCGGAAGAGACGAGGCATTTCATTACGTTTTATTACAGTGAGAAATGTCTTTTCTCGACATTCAGTTACTTGCCGTACATCGGGCGGTACTCGACTTCACAACTTTGGGAGTCGAGTCAGAGATCTCACCGCCAAAGAACCAACGGTCTTACCTATTGCGTCACTGAGATCCTCGTCTTTAAAGTGCATACACTGGAAGGGTTATTACGTTTGACATCCCTTTATTACCAAATCTCATTCAAATACGTCAGTTTGTCCTTTAGAAGAGTTTGAGTGTTGGACCCTCAATAAAAAATAACATTTAGACCCATTATTTCGATCGTGTTCTTGTTCTCAGGATGGCTAAAAAGATACAGGAAGAGATACAAGAAGGAATAATGGAGAACATATTTATCTATTTCTATTCGGAGTCGCGGGCTTAGGACACTCAGGTTAGCAGCTCTCGCCTATCGATCCTCTACTACTTCAGAAAGATGTTCGTAAAATTGTCTTGAAGAAGATCCCGGAGAAGATCTTGGAGAAGATCTTGAACTTACATTAACTACCTTGTTCTAAGTCTGACCCGAAGTCTACGCCTCTTCACAATAGTTCGTGTAACTTTTCTGGGGGATGTTTCTTCATTCATTCGTTGAACATGACCATACCATCGCATTTGTGACCTCTTAACAGGAAGAAGCATGCTTCTCAACCAATATCTCCTTGTGAACAATTACCTTTCTTACTCGATCTCTACGATTCGAAAGTACCTCATCTTGATAGCTTGAATTCACAACTTTATTCTTCCAAACACGACCGAGACCAAATGACCATTATAACCATATTGACCTAACGGTCTTGCCTACTGCGCCACTGAGATTCCCTTACTAACGGCCAGTTATGACCGACAAGACCTCTTGCACAACACCCTCGCCGTTTCACATGATTCAAAGGTTGCATCCTCCAGCGCGAGCGTGGCAACATCCCCAGGATTTTTAGGACATCGTCCACTAAATTCTTCAACCTCGTCGCACGATGCCCCTTTCTTCTCATACCCACCGGATATCACTCATAGAGAGTTTCCTGAGCATTCTTTTCTCTGTATTATGATAAATGTATCCTTTGAATACAGACAATGAAGTCAGAATAGAGGTAAATGATAGACTGGTGGCGGGAAGAAGATGGTACTCGTTCTTATTGATGTTCCGCTCAAAGGACTATCTTGGCCATCGAAAACCAAAATATACGCTCTTGAAGTTTTCGAAAGACGGATCCTACGAGGGTGGTACCAAAAGTCCCTGGCCTCGGAGGAAAACAAAAAATATTTTAAACTCTTTTATTTCTCAACATAGTTTCCTTATATGATGAGGTATGGTCCAATGGAGTATAACAAGTGGTGAACGGAAAAGACCTGTCTTGTCTCTTTCAATTTTTATTCTACACGACGTTTCGGGAATCTATGTCCCCTTCATCAGGTATAAAATAATGGGGAAGAGACACGTAAGGTTTGAATTCGTACACTGTGCTTACACTAGGATCTATGGACAAAACAGGGTTGGGAGCTCATCTCCATGCAATGGATAGACACAGAATCTGTGCATGGAGATGAGCTCCCAACCCTGTTTTGTCCATAGATCCCAGTGTAAGCACAGTGTACGAATTCAAACCTTACGTGTTTCTTCCCCATTATTTTATACCTGATGAAGGGGACATAGATTCCCGAAACGTCGTGTAGAATAAAAATTGAAAGAGACAAGACAGGTCTTTTCCGTTCACCACTTGTTAGTCTCCTTATAGGGCGACACACTTTTCCCAGCGATGCTGGATAGCCTCTATACCCTACGCATCTTATAGTAGGTTCCATCCAGGTCGTCGAAATAGGCGTCAACTGCAAGCTCGACCTCAGTATTGTTGGAAAATCTTTGTTCACCCAGCTATTTTTTCATGTTTGGGAACAGGACATAGTCCGATGGGACCAAATCTGGAGAACAGGGGGCGTGGGGAGGCAGTTCGAACTTCAATTCCTTGATTTTGGCTATTGCGATACGACGCTGTTTCTGCTCCGGTGTGAGCAAACACGGCACCCATCTTGCACAAAGCTTTTTCATGTTGAAACTTTCTGTCAATATGCGATGTACGGCACTTTTTGAAAGGCCTGATATCGTCGGTTGCCTCAGCAGCTTTGCTAACTGCATCTGCTTTGATATAATTTTGATATAATTTGAAATTAGTGTTACAAGTTGGACAATTCGCCGGTACAAGTTGGACATGGCTTTTTTCTTGATAAATACAGTGCAAAATTTGTTTTTAATCACAAGGAACCAAATTACAAAACTAAAGTATTAAAAATATACAAATAAAAATGAAGTACTAAATTTATCAAGACAAATATCCCTGTCCAAATTGTGCCATTGTCCAACTTGTACTACTTTACCCTAGATCTAGGGGAGCTAATAAGTTAAATTGATTAAAAGTCGTCCTAATTACTAAATAAATCGTCTTTGTCTTTACCTAATAAGACTTCAATCTTGTTCTGGATATCACTAAATATCTATTAAATCCGTCTGTCTATATTTAATTAACCTATCGCCAAAGAAAAGAAATACCCTCTTAGATTCAATAGATCAGAGGTGTGCAAGAAACCGTTGAAACCGAATTAACGTCAAATGAAACATGTACGTCAATGGTCAAAACGCTACTATAACAAACTTATTTTGATGTTAATTCGGTTTCAACGGTTTCTTGCACACCTCTGCAATAGATAACATAATTTTACACCATTTTTACAACTTTCTCGAGAAAATAACTAAAATTCTATAGTCGTCGTCGTACGCGTGTCTCGCCATTAAAGTCATAAAACGAAAAGACAAAATGCCTAAATTACAATGTCAGAAAATATTAGTTCATCAAATTTCCGTCAGATTGCGTTCTGTCCACAACAATCTATGACAGAGGTGTGCAAGAACCGTTGAAACCGAATAAACGTCAAAATAAGTTTGCTCAGGTAGCGTTTTGACCATTGACGAACAAGCTTTATTTGACTTTTTTTCGGTTTCAAACGGTTCTTGCACACCTCTGATCTATGAGAATGAAAAGTAGCATTTACCTCCCGCTACAAGTCTTTCGTTACCCTCTTTCCCGACTGTATATGGAGGCTCATAGCCTTAATCAGGCAGGTGACATTAGCTTTGAAAAATGCGACCGATTTTAGTGTAAATGTTCTCCTGTTTTCGTACACACTTTACGAGATATCTCCAAAACTACGTAAGTTGCCAATTTAGGGGTTTCGGTTGCCTATTCACTATTAAGTTGGGTTTTATTTTGTATTTGTAGTTTTTTCGAATTCAATCTACAATGACAGAAAACAGCTAACAAACTCAAAATTTTTTTCGGCACGCTAGAAACATATGGGAAACATAGGAAACGTCATGCCCCTGGCCTTGATTTAAGAAAATTAGGATACAGCGTGGTACCTTTGAATGACTTAAGCTTCGGACAACTTATTTTTTCTGTGTTCTAAATGGGCTTTGTTGTGGCTTGGTACCTTCGGGAGAAGAGGAAAATTAGTTTAATAATTCCACGTTGTCGCCGAAGAGTGTATGAGGTGGCCGGCTCCAAACCAAACACTTTGAACTATATTTTAACAGAATTAATTTAGAAAGTACTTCAACTAATTAAATGACAAATGTGAGAATAGTGAGAGCGTCTGATATGAACTAATGCTGGCGATCGAATGAACAATATGGCGACCACTGGCATGGTACTTCTTTAGAGGGTTGCCAGTGGCGACGATCCTGGCGCCCTCTAACAGATTTAAACTACGGTTCTTTTCAGAAAGTTTGAAGAGTTTGAGGCGTTTTATAAATGAAAAAACTAACTTATCTGTCTAAGCCTATCTCCTGATTATGCACAAACTTATGGAACCATTAAATATCGGACCCAATCTGACCATTTTTCCTTACTTTATAAATGCAATTGTGTTGAGTAGTTACGCAAAAATCATACACATTTTCTAGCTTATTTATGCGATACCTGTGGAGTACAGGATGTACCATCCGACTACGAGCAGTTTGTAATACACAAAAACATGAAAGATAGAAATGTGAAAATTACAAAAGACAGAGACAAGACGCAATAGGGATAAATAGAAAGACACTATGAAGTACGAGACTTCTTCCACACCTTCTTCTTCGACCACTAACTGTGACTGACCAACGTAAACATTACATTACTTCTGTATACAAATGAAAATGCCTAATTTTCACTGAGAAAAATTAATAATAAGTACAGTAGTTCACTAGAATTATATTTGTTAGAAATTATTCTTTGTAAAATATATTGTAAAAATATCGGTATTAATTTTTTTCGTTGTTGAATTATATAAATTTTGTAATAATGTTTTTTTTTTTGCTAGTGGTTACCATTTATCTATTTATATGTAGAAAAACAAATAGAGTAACTAAATATTTTACTTTTATAGAGAAAAAATCAATAATTTGTAGTATTAAAAAAAAATAATTGATTACAGAAAAAGTGATAACATAGAGAATGAAATTTTTTGATAAGAATGTTTAGGGTGATTTGCAATAGAAGGTGGGCGTTCTCTTCTGACCGATCCGGACACCATCCGGAAAAGACACAGCTTCAGAGATTAGTGAATGAATATGAAACTTGGTAATTTTCCAAATTAATACCATTTATTAACCAAAAAAAATTGTTTGATTTTGCTTCTGTTTTTTTCTTGAGTTTTGTTTTTCTTCTTCCTTTCATCTCACAATGTTTCATGTTTTTTTTTGTTCAGTTTGGTTTATTGTTTTTAAAGAAAAAAAAAAGATTGTGTGTTTTTTTGTTTTGTTTTTATAGATAAATACACTAAAAAGGTGAAGGGTTTTTCACGGTGAATTAATGCAATTTTTCCATGTCTTTTGGTGCATCTTTGCAGGATCAATTGATTCCCAATTCAGCATGGAAGGACTATTCATCAAACACAAATTATGCGTTTGATGCTTTTGGGGAAACGGTGGAAGAGAAGAATGGAAAATCTAGGAGTCGCACATCGAGCAGTCAGCAAACTCTGCCAATGTCTCATTCTCCAGCCAAAACACAGTACTACGATAATTCACGAAATGGGACCAATTCGAGGCACCAGAATGGTGTAGGAGGAAATGAATCACGGTATGTTGAACACATTAAATATCTCAGACACACTGCTATTACACTAAATACTTAATAAGTACTTAATAAGTTCTTATACTTAATGACTTAATTTCAAGGAATTTGTAGAAAAACTATTTAACCCTTTAACGACGAGACAGTTTTCGTTGACCGAAAATCAGCAATAAAAATGAAACCGTTAAACAAAATTTACAACACGTCTTACATCTAAGCTTACAAAGTCCAACAAAGTCTCATTTGGTGTATTTTTTGTCTCTATGGACGATAGGGACGAAAATAGCCCAAAAATGTTCGTAATTTTTCTGACGATACTAATGACTGATAATTTTCACTCTAATAAAAAATATTATGTTTGAGTATTGTAGTTTCTTTTAATAAAAACAGTTTTGCTTAAAAAAATTGGAAGTATAAAAAATAATTAAAATCAATTTTTAATATAAGAATTTAAAAATTCGTCATTTTTAACCTCAAAAATTTACTATATTGCAAAAAGCTAGAGACTTGCAAAATATATTCTAGATTCCTTCAACCTTCTACATTGCAATTACGTACAAACATTAGAAAAAAATAACTTTAGGTAGTCAGGAAAAATAATTTTCTTTATGGGACACCGGTGTTCCAATCGTCTTTAAAGGATTAAAGGAAAACTTTGCGGCTATTGCCTGAATTGGGAGGCCGAAATGAGCTCTTTTTTCAATTTTATTGGAATACAAAGCGTTTTGAAATTTTTGGTTTTCAATTGAATTGAAGAAGTGCACATTTTAGAACGTTTTGGCATGAGTTTCAATCATATGGACAAATCAAAAAGTAAATTCGAGGACGATAAGTCAGTACACAGAAAAAAAATTTGTAAAAATATTCGTAAATGTTTGTGAATTCCTATGGGGGAGTTACGAAATGCTCGTGAATCGTATAACCTACAAACAAGTTCGTAAAAGTTTGTACTTTTTTCACAAACATTGTTCGTAACACGATCATTTGACGAACACTTATTGTACTTTTACAAACATTTGTTCGTTAATGTTCGAAAACACACAAAAAAATGTTCATAAAATTTTGTCATTTGTTCGTAAATATTCGTAAAATTTTCGACAGGAAAAAAAGATATACGAACAAATGACAAAATTTTATGAACATTTTTTTGTGTGTTTTCGAACATTAACGAACAAATGTTTGTAAAAGTACAAAAAATGCTCGTCAAATGATCATGTTACGAACAATGTTTGTGAAAAAATACAAACTTTTACGAACTTAATTGTAGGTTATACGATTCACGAGCATTTTGTAACTCCCCCATAGGAATTCACAAACATTTACGAACATTTTTACAAAATATTTTTTTCTGTGTAGAACGGTAAGTAGAGTACCCGCTACTGATCAATAACTTTCCAAAAAAGTCCAAATTTAAACAAATCGGTTGAAAATAAACCCCCCAGAGTGGATTAACTTTGACTATCACAAATTCAAAATTTCGATTTAACCGCTCAAAGGTTTCTATTGACCAAAACTTAACCTGGACTACCTCCAAAGCATATTCAAATATAAAAGAAATCGTGGTAGCTGTTGGCAAAATAAATTTAAAAAAAAATCTACATAGGAAGGTCCCTAAAAGATCGGAAGTTTGTATCTCTTACCGTTTGTCCTCTAGTTGAGTACCAACTTTACGGACAAAAAAATATTTAAAAACAATAAATGATTTATGGGTTTGACCAATTTATAACCGATTGAAACCGATTGAAACCGATTGAAACCGATACAGCCGAGTAGGAAATTTCAAGACCTTTCCAAAAAAACCAGATTTAACCAAATCGGTTGCAAAATAGGACCTCCAGAGTGATTAAATTTTGACGTTTTAAAATTCAAGATGGCGATTTTTTAAGTAATAGGTGTGTATGATTGACTGAAGGATCCATTTTCAAAATAATCCAAAAACACGATTTTGGAGGCCAGAGTGAAAAGAGAAAAAAATGTCTACAGATAATGTTTTTTTGGGGGGTCATCGAACACCGGAAGTTGATATCTTTTAGCGTTCGATCTCTAATACGGTAACAAGTTGAAAAAAGTGGATTTATTCTGCTCTAAGTTCGATCAGTAACAATAATAAACGATTATTCTTTAGATTAAATTCAGGCAATCCCCTTAAAGTCATCAATAGTGCCTTTCACTAAGTACTTAATTAAGGACTTTTAACCAAGTATACTTTTTAAGTAGTTACCCTAATGACTATAGAACGTTTATTTTTAATTGTTTAATCGAACTCCTAAAATCTCTTTGAAAAAGTGTCCCATTCGCATCTGGAACAAAAAATCAATAACATGATTGATTAAAAAAATATTATATTGAAAATATAATAAAGGGGTGCACTCCGGTATAAGGAAAGGAAAATTTATAGAAAGCTGGGAATCTTGTAAGTATTTTACACTCTCAGATCATGATCTAAAGACAAGATTTAACAGAATATAGGATACACTCAGTTCCAGCATTATGAATTTCGGGATTATGCACCTGACGAGATTATGCACATACAATTTTGCAAATTTGCCTAATTTTGGGTATCAATTTATGAAATCATTTTTCAAATACGCCAGAATGTATAGGGGAGACTGGGGCAAAAAGTCACAAATCGAAAATTTTAAAACTCAATATCTCCCAAAGTAAATAAGATAGCGGCTTAAATTTTTTTCCATAGATAGCTTGCATAGAATTCGAACAAGGAATTTAGAAAATAAAAAATATCGAAATTTTTAGCCCTATTTTTGAAATATTTTCCTTGAAGCAAATAACAATTATTACCTACTTATTATTCAAAATTTATGAACTGCTGGTTATTTCCTAAATGACTTGGATTCTTTGAATATGAAGCCGCTACGAAGATTCTTCTCTAAAGAAATCTTTTTATTAAGAACCACAACTTGGGGTAAAAAGTAACAAAAGGTATGGAGCAAAAAGTAAGAAAAACCGAAACAATTCAGAGTCAAAGGACTCCTGTACGATGTTGCTAACTAAAACAAGGTGAATTATTGACCAGTATCTTGTGGGATGTCCAGGAAGTGCTAAAAAAGACACCCAGCTCCTGCTTGTAAACAGATTCCTCATAATATTTTACACATTTCTCTCAACACGATGTTATTGTAGACACATTAAGCTTTCTTAAGAGCCAAAAAAACACTTCCTGGACAATCAGAATTCACCAAAATCAGGAAGAACAGGAAAAACTTCCTTGAAAGCAATCTCCCTCGCTGCCAAATGTCAAAATTATCGGTCATATTGGCAAAAAATTCGTTCCCGCTTGGAATTTTGTTACAAGGTTGGTGTCAAAAAGCAAATGGCGGGCATTGGCGGGATAACCTTATATTTGACCTCTAGATTTTTGGGGACGACCGTACCCATAAAGTTTGAACAAGTTTTTTGAAAATTCAAGAAAAAAATCTTTTTCGAATTTATGTAATCTGTAATTGTTAGTTATCATACTTATTGGCCCCGAGAGGTTTTTCCTTATTCGGGTCTAGAAATATCAAAAAAGTCACAATATCTGCAAGGAAGCATAAAATCGAAAATTCACGATTTTTGACCAAGAATATCTTAGCTCAGGAGTTAATTGGGATCCTGCAAAAAATATCCTAGATTTGGACATCCTTATAGTTTGTAGTCATCCACAAGAATAGGATTTTTATCGATTCTAGATAGTCTAAAAAAAATTGTTGTTTCAATGGGTACCCAGAGTCCCAAAGGAGACGAAAGAGTTAATCAGTTATGGCCTCTACACATTGCGAGCAATTTTTGTCAAAAATGGCTTTTTTGAAGGAAATTCCCTGCAGTGTTGTAGGGGGAAACGTCAAATTTCTGTCAAAAACGCAATTTTTGACGAAAATTGCTCCCAATGTGTAGACGCCTTTACAGTAAACTCTCACTCAATCGGCTCTTTTTCAATAAATTTTTAATTATCAAGCTAATTCGCTCAAATTCGCTGTAGTTCTTCCTATTTTATAGTAATTCTTTATAATTGAGCGCTTTTTGTGGAATTTACAAAGGCTTTGACGCTCAATTCTATCGCTAAACCGGATGACATTTTGCCCTAAATGCCCAATTGAGAGAGAGTCTACTGTAAAAGAGTGAAAAATTTTGTGAATGACAGCAAATATTTAATATAACATTTCCAGGTTATGTTTTTTGATGTCTCAAATTTATTTTGCCCAATTAATGCCTTAATTAAGGACTTAATAAGTACTTATTAAGGACTTTTTTTAAGCACTTGACCAAAGGAGTTATTTAATAGATTACTTGTTAATTTTAATCTGTGCAGCTATCAAAATGGTCACAATGTTGCGGAGGGAGGACGAGGAGGAGCCTACAATCATGGCAATAGTAATGTAGATCATATCCCGAGAGCCAGTCACTATGCCGACCGAACATATTCGCTGCCCAGGACGCAGCAGCAGCAGCAACTTGTCGGCTACTATACTCAGGACCGACGACATCGTCAACCGCACTATCAGCAACAATCTATGTCCAGTGGGATCGACACGCCCGATTTCTACTTCATGCCATCCCAGAGGAAGTATTCGGGGGAGGTGGTGAGGGTTTATGTGGACTACAACAAAGAACCCAAGGACTAGACAGAGTATCTCATTGCATTATGGACACGAATGTGATACCAAGTTAGAGCAATTAATACTCATGAAATCAATCAAAAGAACAATTTATTAAACCAAGAAAGTGTCTTAAAGAATTGATGAACAAATTAAGTGCCCCAAAGTCATCCAATCCTTCATTTATTCTCGCATTTCGGGGAGAAAAAAAAAACAGTTTATTTCAGGTCAGTTAAGTTCTAAGAGGATCTTTTCTTTACGAAAGTAATTTTTACTCCAACTAATCCCCCAACTGTAGAAGTACTTTTATGCCCTTTCCCCAAAAATTAAAAAAAAAAGATAATTGCAGTATTTTTGGCGGTAATGAAACATTTGAATACAAATAACCTTTATCTTCTAATATTTTCGAACAAAAAAAAATTATTTTACGTCCCATTTATTTTATTTCTTGGCGATAAAATCCCCAACAAATTGTGTAAATATTTGTGAATGGTATATTCATAAACAGTGCATGTATATATGTAAAAATATATTACATAAAAATTAAACCTTGAGTATCAATCATAAAGTCGAACGTGCTCCAAGGAAAGTTTGGATTTTGGATCAAGATCAGAAGATCAGTGAGTTGTTCTGCTTCGTGGTCATTTACCAAAATTCCGAGAAGGGAAAACTAAAGGTATTGCTGGGAAACATGTGCTGATTTTTTTTTCATCACAGAAAAGCCATTAAAACATCGTGATAGTCTCCTTGATGTGGAAATCACTAATAAAGATCTATCATCACTTGGGCTCAGGGATGAGGTGTCCCAGTTTTTAAATTTGTATGGAAAGTCTTAAAAATTTACCCACTTCCGAAAGTGTCATAGGACACGTCCAACAAGTAGTTTGTCGTTTGGATCTGCAATTGTCGTAAGTTACTCATCACCTAAATCGGAAATTTCAATAGGTAATTCTTATATAGGGTAAGTGTACCAAAATCCGGCCAGATTGCAATTCCGGCCAGCTTGCAATTTCGGCCACATTTTTTGTTCCTCAAATTTCCATGAGTTTTTAGTTTTTGCATATCCTAGAGATTATACAATACAAAGAATAACAAAAAAATATCGCTTCGACGAAGAAGATGACCTGAAAAAGGCATTGAAAGAATTCCGGAAGAGCAAGGAACTACAGTAGACTCTCGCTCAATCGGCTCTTTTTCAATCGGTCGCAAAATGTTGTTGACAATTTTCACGCTTAATTATGAAGATAATTTGATCAAATTTGCTGTAGTTCTTCCTATTTTATCGTGATTCTTTATAATTGAGCGCTTTTTGTGGAATTTAGAAAGGCTTTGACGCTCAATTCTATCACTAAACCGAATAACATTTTGCCCCATATTCCCGATTGAGAGAGAGTCTACTGTATGAGAATGAAGGTGGCCGGATAGGCCACCAATGCTACGTTTACATTTTCATTAATTTTAAAATGTATCAAGAATGATTTTAGAGAAAAAAGACGATAAACTGTCTACAAGCTTCCAAGCAATACTCCTTATAAAAAAGTAACAAAAAATTCAATTTGTATTAAAAGTATTACATTTCAAACTTGAGACTTTGGCGCTTGCATCCAACTATGCCGAAATTTGGCACACTTACCCTACACTGTGTATTTCCATTATGAACAAGAACTAGTTATATATCTAATGAGACAATTACGTTACGACAATTGTTTTTTTTTTTTTCAAAATAATGAATTATTACAGAATAAAAAATTAAAAATTTTGTGACCAGCATTTTAGCAAAAACGGTAAGTAATAAAACATTTTATTAGTAAATTTTAAAAAAAAATTGCAAATGATAAAATATTGGTCAATAAAAAAATAGCTTTGATTTGCAAAAATGTTAAAACGGTTCGTAATACGGAAAGTACACTATTTCCGACAGCCTCAAGTTTCGGACAACTCAGTTTTTTTCTATGTTTTTTTAATAATGGATTTTAATCACGGTTCTTTTCAAGACGAGGTATTGGACTATACTACACTCAGTCCCGGAATTAAGTCCTTCGGGATTATGCACCTGACGGAATTATGCACATACAATTATGCAAGTTTGCCTACCATTGGGAGTCAATTTATGAAATCATTTTTGAAATACGCCTGAATGTATACTATTTTGCTACGCGCGAGATTTGAAAACACTGTGCTTCTTTTTCAGAATAACACTTTAATTTCTTTTATTAAGGTAAAATTTTTAAATATTCTTACCATTTATTAAAGAAATCTGGCTAAAACGTACTGTTTGTTAATGCATTTCTATTAAACAGTTGAATCTTTTTGTTTTAACTCTTTTTACTCCGCGCGAAATTCGTTCTAATATACACAACTTTATGGTATTTTGAGACAAAAGTTGTTGAATTTTTAAACCAGAGTTGTGTAAAAATTGTTGAATTTACATTTAAGACTTATACTTCAGTCGAGATGCTTTTCATTGAGCAAAAGTCATATAGAACATCAAATATTTATATACATAATAAGTATATCGTGAAGATCCGAGCATCAAATGTAATCATTTCGTATTAGGGGGATCCCGAGTACAGGAAAAATCAATAAAAATGTCTAAAAAGGCAAAAAATCAAAATCTTCGAAATGAAAAGGAAATTCAACAGTAAACAGAATTCAACAATTTTTGAGTTTACACATAAAAATTCAACTATTTTTAAATTCAACAATTCCAAATTCAACATCTTGAAACTCAACAACTTTAAATTAAACTATTTTAAATTAATCATTTTTCCAAATGTAAAATGTAAGATATTTTTTGTAAGACCTCAATTAATTCCTGAGCTTGGATATTTTTGATTAAAAAAATTGTAAAATTGGTTTGCAGCATATGCTGCGGTCCGGAAAGAGTTAATGCCGGGACTGAGTGTATGCAGGTAAACAACAGATCGTTGCATTTCAAAAAGTTTGTCGCCCGAATTTCTCTCTAGTTCGGGTGACATTTCGGTTCCAAACGCCCGAATTTGAGAGAGTCTACTAGTTTACTCAATAATCTTTCTAAAGAAGTCTAATTCTGCCCCGGTATCTCCTATTGAGTCAAAAAAAAAACTATTTTGCTTTTTATTTAGATTTAGAGTAATACTAACGGAAAAGACAAGTAACTTTTCTAAAGGCCTCTATACACTGGAGATATTTATGTCCACATTGAAGCAAAGAAATTTTTCTAGTGTGTAGGCGCCATAAAGCTACAGAACTTGAGCAGTATTCTGCTTGGCATTTTGTTAAAAATGGTCAATAGATAAATTTTTTACTTACCTAAAATGTTTTTTTTCCTTTGCCAAGGAACCATTTCCAAGGAACTCAGAAATTTCAATCAAATCGAGTTTACTCAAATCTATTTTAATAAATTGTTCTTCAGCTTGTCAGAAAGTTTTGTGAATAGTTCTTTGGGGCAGAATGAAGTTTCGCCTGAAAATTGGAGTTGATCGTGTTCATCTGTTCGTCAATGAGCAGATGCAGCGTTGGTGAGTGCCAACATTTATTCTCATCATCAGTAAAAAGCTCAAATCTGAAATTATTTCATTTTTTATGCGACTTTTTTGTTTAAATCAAATAAACCAAATTTAATGGAGCATTTTGGGGAAGAGAAAGACTGCATTTCATCTTTTATTATTTTCTATATTTCTTCCATTAATTTGTTTCCTTATATATTCATCATAATATATACTCACATTTTTTTATTTAATTTGTCTCACTTCAATTCACATAAATTAAATCAGTAACTGAAAATTATCAAAAATTCAAGGAATCCTCTCTTAAGAAAAAAGAAATTAAACCTAGTATTACATTATTTGTGGATTAGCCTATTTCTTCATAATTATTGATAGAAATCAATCAATGTGATGAGGAATCCGCGCCCCTCCAAATTATCAAATTACTTCATGTCCTTCACGTAAGCGTCCAACTCTGCATCGAGTTGTTCGGCTGTTGGGGCTGGAGGGCGGGCGTTGCGTGCACCCTGCCGACGAGGTCCACCACCTCCACCTCCCCCAGCATTATTGCCCATATTTCTCCCTGAAAGCACACAAACAAGTAAAAACTCCATTAATTATTGAGAGACATCAATTGGAATGCTAACGCGCCGTTCCACCTTTTTAACTAAATACAAATAATAATCAGTCAATTGAGTCAATTAGTGGACTTAAGTAAAAGTCTTTTTAGCAGACGTTTCAGCTTTGCGGAATGCTCGAATTCATGAAATAGATCTCTCTGTGAATTATCTTTTCGTACAATTTTTTGATGCTTACTGGTTTATTAGCAAGATGAATAAAAACAAATAACAAAGTAATAAGGTGGGGCAGATCGAGCTGGTGATGACGTAGACGTAGATACTTTTTGGAGGTTATGTCAAAAATCATCTTTTCGTGACTCGCGCCAAAATCTCATGCGAATACATTACTATAAAATGTTAGGAATATATCAAAATTATTAGTTTAGTTGTTAAAAGGAATGACTATTATTATCAATATTAAACTAATATTTGATGTTGTTTCTGTTTTTCTCATATTTCTTTGCCACAAAATTCCACTGGACAAAAATTCGTCAGTTAAATCAGCATTTGTCGTAACTTCCTTTTCACGACTTTTCAGGAGACGAAATTTTCAGTTCAATATTATTTTTCTTAAAAATGAGCCCCTAATGCGATACTTTTGAGTCAAAATAATAGAAGTAGCACTAATAAACTGTAAGTTAACTCGAGAAAATCTTTATAAAATTATTTAAAATCTGAGATAATGAGATATATGTCCGATGAAACGCAATAAGATTTTATCGTAACTTCCATCTTTTATAAAGCCGTAACTTCCAATGTACGGGAATATTGGCATGGTTCGGATCGTTCGGATAGAGTGATGAGTGAACCTTCAAACAACGCAAATTTTCTCTTTGTTTGCAAAGAGCTAAGTTCGTCATTTCTTACCCATAAAATAGATAATTATTTAGTTCATGAGACGAGATGAGAAATGGTAAGTCAACTCTTTGAAAACAAAGAAAAAATTCGCATCGTTTGAAGGTTCACTCTGTGCGAACCATGCCTACATTCCCCTATGGAGATCTTGGAAGTTACGACAATTTTCAAAAATGCATTATATCAATTTCAATGACACTAGTTATAATAAGCACCTTTATTTGACTAAATTAATCAATTAAACTCTTATCCCTGACCCTAAAAACTTTTATTTCATAAATTTTATTGAATGAATTTTGTGAGCCGTGTCCCTTGTTTTGTTTTGAATTAATGACAGATGGGTAGGGATTTTTTCTCACTTTTTTCTCACAAATATCGAATTAAAATGATTTAATATTGCATAATTCGCACTGTCTTTCGATATTTGGATGAGTTTGTAAACGTTTTATTGAGAAATATTGCAATTTTGCTGCAAATTACAAGCCACGCAAGTGAGCGAAAGAAGATACGGCAAATGCTGATTAGAGCAAATTTTGTATGGAAATTTGTCGTAACTTCCCTAAAAATGGAAGTTACGACAAATTCTGATATTTTTTTATTAATTACGGGCACTTACGATTATTTTTGTTTAAAATAATTTTTAATGGGCTTATAAAAGTGTCTTTTTCTCAAGTACGTTTAATAAACAAAATTTAACTGATTTAACTGACGAATTATTTCCACAAAACCCGGCAGACCATACACCATATGAGCAAATCACAAATGTGTCAGAACATTCAATACTAAATATGTTCTTTGGAAAAAATTCAGAATAAGTAAAATAACTTAGAATTCGAAATATAAATCACGTAAACAAAAAGCAAATATTAATTTTCTTTAATTTCGTAAGACTTCTACAACAGTTCTAAGGACTCATAAATCCATTTCCCCATTAAGATTTCCACATTTTTTGTTTTGTGTTAAACTAAAAAAAAAAACAAGAAAAATCTTAAAATGAGTTTTCATCGATGTTATTAACAAAAAGCTATTTTATTAAGTTATTTTTTTCCAACACTTTCTAAAACTTTCCTCTAAAATTGACATCTTTACGTATGTATCAGGTATGAGTTTTTTTTTCAGAACTGTCAAGAGCAAGTCAGAAAAGAAATTTAAGGTGACAATTGAATTCTCAACTTATGGTTCTTTGAGTACTAATTTACGTATTACTAATTTGAGTATTAATTTTGAGTACTAATTTACGTGCACTATTTTACGACTATTTTGGATCTTAAAAAATTACTTAATTTTTTTCAATTATTTTTACAAAATTATATTACGTTTTTTAGCCAATTTTCATGCCACAAAACCTATAAAATGTCATCACCTGATAAAGTTTTGCCAACGAGGGAAATTCATTAAGGCAAGATTGCCATTTTCTCGCCTTTAGCGAGCTTTTTTCTTTGAGAATCAATTGAGTTATTCTCATAATTTCTATTCTGGATTAAAACGTGACTTTTTTTTTGATAATTGTAGTCTTAATTGTGGTAAAATCTATTCAATTGTTTATTCATTTATGATGTTAAACTCTGTATAACAAATGTGGCACTTTACCGCACTTTGAAATTATATCCCAATATTCTGATTTTTGGTCTATTTTTTTTCAAATTTAAATCATAAAAATGTTATCAAATAATTTTTCCACAAAGAGAAAGGTTATTAAATATTCTATACATTAGGAAAAATTGCTCTCTACAATTCAGACTTTACCATATTTTTCCGGAAAAATCGAAAATAATCTTAATTTTGACTACACAAAAAAAATCTGTAATTCATTAAGATCCAACCTCATTTAATATTCAAAGTTCTTAATTTTTTGTTACAAGACAAATAAAAAAAAGCAATATCGATTTGTTCCAAGGCATATGGTACAATTTTGTCTTCAAATGTGAAGGCACAAGCCACTGAATGTAGAACAGTTTCTGAAAATATTGCTGTCGACACATCAAACGAGGTATTATTTATAAGCCTGAGGCCTAATACACTCATTCGAACTATTATTGTAGTGAAACAACCTATCAAAAATTTTTTTTTTCAATTTTTTTCTGAAGTGTTGCTTTTCCTTTGGGAATAAAATTGTTGGAAAACCCATTTTATCGATATGAAATCTATAAAATGCGACGTAAAAAGAGAATTGTGGTGCTCCATAACCCCATATACTGGATTGACCAGTAAGGATAACCTTGCCTAGAATGGTGTGAACTTTTTTTCTGTGTATTTTATAATTCTTGAAAATTGACTAAGAAGTGTACAATTTTGAATGCAATCTTTAAACATATTAGCTGCAAAATAAGATTAAACTTTAAAATTTAACAATGGAAAATTGATTTAAGGAAATTATTGAGTTTAATCGCGTATATGGACGATATTTTATCCTAGGCAATTTTAATATCATCATACCCAATGTGGTCATATTAGTAAAAAGGTGTTTTTTTAAATGAAAATTTATCATATTATACTTATTTGAAGTTCATTAGTCAAGGAACAATAATACATATAAGGTAAGAGAAATATATATCGGCCATGCACCTTGTATCGGCCAGCTTGCAGAAGATATCGGCCACCAAGATTAAAATGAATATTTAAAAATTACTAACTACGTTTTACCACTTATCTAATGCAAAATATATTGCGTTTGTTCATATATAATGCTCTGAATTAAGTTTTTCGTCGACTTTTTAACAAAATATAATTATTCATCTAATTTATTGAATCATTGTGTCAGAGTCTTAATCAAAAAGTAGCCATTTCTCAAATTATTATGATTGTATACTAGAATTTCAGTGACACAAAATAAGGAATTATACCTTATTTAAACTATTTACGAAAATGTCTGAATAAAAAAAATACTATACTCAATTATTCTACTTTTAGTATCAGAACACTTTTTAATTGATGTTTTATTTTTCGGCCGATGCCTGCTCCACTCCCGGCCGATATCTTCCTCATCTGCTTTCATATGGCCGAAGCAATATGCGCAGTGCATGGTTGCAATTTTACCATTTTTTTTTTAACTAATTTCTCTAAATATTAAGAAAAGAAATGTTGATATATAGATAAATGTAATACTGGAGTTCCAATTGGCATATTTTAGAATGTCAAAAATTGGTTTAGATCATTTATTTTAAGCAAATTATGGAGCATTTTTCTTAACTGGTTGATACATACTTCCCTTACCTTATTGGACATCCAAACAATAAATATGTTTTCATTTATGAAGAAAACTAATAAATCTTTGCAAAATTATTCGTTTCTTATTTTTCTATTACAAATCTGAGTTGTTAACACTGTATAAGACGGGAAAAAGTATCTACGTGACTGGCAGTTCTATTTGGCCCACATTATACTTGAAACATCTTGCACCTTGTCAACTTTTTTTTAAATCTTCCCCTATCAATTTTTTAAATATCCTATTGAACCCTTTTTATAAGAAAAAAAACTATTAAGATTCTGTAAAAATTCAAGAGGAAAATCAATTTTAAAAATCATTTAAAGTCGAACCCTTAAGTGTCTAAAATTCCAATTTTTACCCTTCCAGCGTTTCTCTAAATTTGCCTAAGATCATTATGTTTCACTTAAACTCAAATTACGACTTTAATATGTTTTTAATGACATTTTTACTTTTGACTGCAATGTGTTTTGTTCCCGAAGTTTTTAAATTTCTGAAATTAAAAATATTTAACCCTTTAAGGACGATTGGAAAACCGGTGTCCCATAATGAAAATAATTTTTGCTGACTACCTAAAGTTATTTTTTTCTTATGTCTGTACATAATTATAAAGTAGAAGGTTGAAGGAATCTAGAATACTTTTTGCAAGTCTCTAGCTATTTGCTATGTAGTAAATATTTAAGCTCAAAAATGGCGAATTTTTTAATTTTCAAATTCATAATAGATTTTATTTATTTTTTATACTTCCAATTTTTTTTTAAGCAAATCCCCTTTGGCAATAAAAACTACAATACTCGTACGTAATATTTTTCATTAAAGCGAAAAATATTATTCATTGGTATTGTCAGAAAAATGACTTTTTTGGGCTATTTTTGTTCCTATCGTCCATAGAAGCACAAAATTCACCGAATCAGATTCTATTGGACTTTCCAAGGTTAGATGTAAGACTTATCATTGGTTATGTTTCTTAGTTTAATTTTTATTGTTGATTTTCAGTCCGTAAAAAGTGTCTCGTCGTTAAAGGGTTAATAAACTGATAAACTTACTTTGTGGGCCTCCTCTCTGGTTTCCTGGACGGGGTCCTTGGAATCTGTTTCTGTTGATGGCAGGCGACAGTGTGGGAACATCTGATGTAGCTAGCTGAATATTCATCGGTCTCCCGTCCAGTGGGACTCCATTGTACTGCTTCATGGCCTTGACTGCATCCCCGCGCCTCTCAAAGACAACATCTGCTGTTCCTGGAGTCACAAAAAATAGTTTTTCGCGTCAATTTAGCCGCTTGTTGAAGCTGAATTTGTCTGGCTTACCAAGTGACCTTCCGGAGCGATCATAGTGTACTGATGCACTTTTGAGTGGTCCAAAATCCGCAAAGAGTTCATTGATATCCGATTCCGAGACGCCGTAGTCCAAATTGCTGACTAATAGTTTTGCTGTTGAATTTCCACCTCCTCCTCCTCCCATTCCACCAGGTCCACGGAGATTTTTCCTTTTTCCACTCTCGAACATGTCATGCTTCCAAGCGCCGTTTACATCGCCCTAAGATAAGGTAGAAGATGGTTTTGTGCTGCAATCTCTCTTTTTTTCCCTCAAACATCAAATTATTTTTCTGTGGTTTTTTTTCTCCTGTTCACAAGCGGCTTCTGCCCTCATTTTCCTCTCTCTCTCTCTTCAATTTTTCCCGGACATTTTGGGAGAAAAGATGATGACAGAGTGGCTGTTTGCAAAATTGCCAAGGATGCTCTTGGTGGTCGAGATTACAAAGATGAGGCCCCTTCAATGCTTTATTTTATTTTTTTTGCCGTGGGAGGGCGGAAATAACCCAAAATCCTAAATATTTCCTGTTTTTTGTCGTGTTTCAGTGCGAAATATAAATCTATGGAAAAGTCTCATTTTACTGAACATTTCTCTCTCTCGGAAGAGGAAGATTGTCCAGTTTCTTGTGTTTAAGCATGTTTTTTTTAAATGGAATTTTCTGTTGAGTCGTAATTTCTGCGATGACTTCCGTGTAATCGTCACAGGGTTTTTTTCTGCTTTCATTGCAGCCTCGTCAGAAGTTTCTTGCAATAAAATTTTTGGTATACGAACCAAGAAGAGAATTTGGGCAAAAAACCACAAAATTTTTGGACATGTTCCTCTCTTTTGTAAAAAGAATCACACTCCAAAGTGGCCTTTCCAACCGGGGAAATAGGATAATGAAAAGCCTGAAAAGATTGTGTCTTGTTCCTCCGGATAGAGCAAGTTTTTTTTTTATCCTCAATAACCCCAAAAAACACTCACCAAGAAATTCATTTTTTAATAAACAATTCAGAAGCAACAATTTAAATAAAAAAATCAAACACAACAGTCCTATTCTGAGAATGTTCCAACAATAAAAAAACACTTTTTCGTGCGAATTTGTTGAATAAATTTGTGAAACAAAAGTGTTTCAGGCTTCGGATGAAGAAGAAAATGGAGACATTTTTTTTGGTGACTCATGAACTCTCCACGCACTCTCGAAGACTTTTATTTTTTCTTTAGCGGAAGGTGAATTCTAAGCCCTCATTGCAAACCACCAGAGTTTCCGGCCAAAATTGACAGCATTGCACCGTGGTCAGGACAGAGTTTCTCCAGATGTGCTTACCCTCGGAAAACGTCCATTTGCACGAGAAATGCCAGCAGCATTGCGCCCCTTCTGGACGCCTCCTCCACGTAGATTTCGCTGTCTCTGTGGAAAATTCCCACCACTGGCCCCACCGCGGCGTCCCATGGGGCCCCTTCCAGGTGCCCGACGATTATTCCTCAAGCCCATACCCTTTGTCGACTTAATAATGTCGTCCAAACTCATTTCAATTTTGTCCACCATTTTGTTTTTTTCCTCCTTTTTTGCACTCAACTATTTCAAGAACACACCACACTCACTCAACAAAATTCATCAGGCGACTAACGCTTCAAGCAACCTCGGACGTCTTCGTACCCTCTTTATAGCAAAAGTGCAGCCATTTTATAGCACATGTCCCAAAATTGGGACAGCTTTTATAACAAAAATGGAGAATTCGTCTAAATCGTTACTTTGAAAATTTAAACAAGCAACAAATTAACAGTAAAAATCAATAAAATTATTTAGATCCGCTAATAAACTAAAAAATATGTAAAAAAATCTAATAAAACAAAGTATCTTTAGAAGAAAGAGAGCTAGTTGCAGACTTTGAACGTAAAATGAAAATCTATTAATTTTTTCTTCTGTAAAACTTAATAATAGGGGAGACTGGAGTAGATTAGCCACATAGATTACGAAAAAGAAAACAAAAAAAATGTTTAAAGATCTAATAAAACAAAGAATCTTTAAAAGAGAGCTAGTTGCAGGCTTTGAATGTAAAATGAAATCATATTTATTTTTTCTTCTCCAAAACTCAATAATAGGGGAGACTGGAGCAGATTAGCCACATGGTGGCATTACTTATCTGGCTATATACAAATCTTCAATTTTTTCTCACAAAATGATTTCAAAGAACCGTAAAATTACTAATATTTGGTGTGCTATCATTAAATGAAAATTTTAAATTGATTTACTTTAATTAATATTTTGGTACAATACTAATCAATTTATGGAAAATATTTCATTAACCCTTTAACGACGAGACAGTTTTCGCGGTCCGAAAATCATCAATAAAAATGAAACCAATCAATAAAACCAGTAAAAGGTCTTATATCTGACCTTAGAAAAGCCAACAGAGTCTGATTTGGTGTATTTTTTGTCTCTATGAATCAGAGGTGTGTAAGAATCGTTTGAAACCGAACATACGTCAAATGAAACTTGTACGTCAATGGTCTAAACCAGAGGCGTGCAAGAACCGTTGAAATCGAATAAACGTCAAATAAAACATGTACGTCAATGGTCAAAACGCTACCAGAACAATCTTATTTTGACGTTTATTCGGTTTCAACGGTTTTTGCACACCTCTGGTCTAAACGCTCTCTGAGGGTCTTTGACAGACATGAGGATTAGCCGAGAGACGGCTTCGTGTAATTATTTTAGAAACAATGGTTAAAATACATTTCCATCATTTTCCACTAAGTCGTCTCTCGGCTTAAGTCGTAAGTGTGTCTAGGGCATGAACAAACTTATTTTGACGTTTATTCGGTTTCAAACGGTTTTTGCACGCCCCTGCCATGAATGATAGGGACAAAAATACAATATTCAAATACAATTTGAATATTGTAATTTCTTTTCCCAAAATGGTTTTGCTTAAAAAAAAAATGAAGTATAAAAAATATTTAAAATTATTTTTCATTATGAGAATTTAAAAATTCGTCATTTTTTGGCTTAAGAGTTTACTATATAGCAAATATAGGTGGAGACTTCCAAAAAGTATCCTAGATTCCTTCTACCTTCTACTTTGCAATTACGTACAAACATAAGGAAAAAGTCACTTTAGGTCTTTATGCCATTTTATGTGTTAACATTAGATATAAAATTTAGATGGTGCCATAAGTTATGACCAAATTGATAGGATTACGGACTTATAGCCACGGTATTTGACGTGTGGCGCCCTTATACCATATGTATACCCAGCAGCGAAGGTAAAGCTTACATGTAAGTGATAATTATTATTATTAATCGTATCGAGACACGTTATAATGTATGGCAAAGGAAAGTATACATGTAGAACAATGCATAACAGATTCTATGCAATTTATTAAAGTTCCCCTTTAGAGTAGCATAATTAATACTTGAGTCATCATCGTATCTGTACTCGCTGGGATAGAAGCCGTCACTTAAGGTGTTGACGTCTTGAGGGGAGCTGTGCGCACGTCCTTTTCTATCAGTTAGTCTATCGTTGCCTTTTGGTGAGTGCAGTGGTTTACGCATGGGTTCAGCTCTCCAATGGGTAACGATAATTCTCCCGCGAGTATCGGAATTTGCGTGGTGGCTCATCGCGATTTAATCTCTTTTAATTATCCTTTCTTCATACATTTCAATTTTTATGGTTATTAAACTAAATACATAAAGTAGAATAACACACCTTTCAGGAAATATAATATTTGCTACACTCGAAGTACCTAAAGATGGTTTTTTTGCACTTTGAAAACGAGAAATGTTGCACAAGGAATTTTGCTGTTTTTTTCTCTGACGTGTCACACTAAACTGACAACAGCCACCAAACAAAAGCTCAAAATGAATTCAAACCTTTAAAAATAAGTTAGTAAGACTATGACTTACGGTATTGAAGCAATTCTAAATAAATCAAACCTTTATTTCCTCAGTAAAAGCTATTTTTGTAATGTTACTTTGGAGTGATTCAAAAGCGATGGAGGGTTATATCAAAAATCTGATATAAAAATCGCAATTCTCAATATTACTGGATGAAATCAACACAAAATGCTAGAAATGTATTAAAAATCGATTTCAATCGCTAGATCTATTAAAATTGGACAAAATATTTTGACCCCTAAAAATAAATAAGATAACCTTTTTTCTTTTTTTCAAAAAATTGAAAATCTGCTAACCGTAATTTCTCAAGATTTCTGGGAGAAATCATCAGAAAGTTGTAGAAATAATTTATTAATACGGTAAGAAAGCTCAATTTCAAATGTGCTCTAATTCAAAATTGCCCCACTTCTCCCTACTGCTATCAAATTTGTTAAACCTAAAACATTTAGCCAGGAAAAATACCCTCTTAAAATAAGAGATTGTCCGCTTCAAATTATTTAACTTCCTTGATACACTTACCTGCTTTTTTAGGATAATCTCAAGATACTGATGAAATTCGTAACAACCTTGGACGAAGTCTTATCAAATAAAGAATAAAATAAAGCAATAAAAATACAAGAATTAGATTTTATACAAAAAGTCCTTTATTATCTCAACATTCTATTCATTTTTGCAAACAACTACACAGGAAAAACTCATTTGAATATTTTCTTTTTTCTCTTTGCAGAATAAATTTTCCTCTGTATTTGATAAAACATTCATACTCAATCTCAATATACTTTTATTCAACTAAAATTGCCTCGTAACATGAAGCTCCTACTTTTAGTTCAATCGCATTAAGCCATTACCATTAATATTCTCTCAATAGAAAATAATTTATTAGTTTTTCTCTATAATTCTTTTCTTTTTATTATAATAACATAATGTAAAAAAGGGAAGGAAACAATTTCGAGGAGACTTTCTTTATTTTTTTTTGGTTGTCTTCTAATTGATAAAAATATTGTGATTTGCCTATTTAATATACAATATCTAAATCGAAATTATTAATTACAATTTATTCTAATAAGGCAGTCTTTATCAGAATTATTTCATCCTCTATTGTTCTTTCACTGTTTTTTTCATTTTAATATTTTAAAACAATATTTCAAAGTAAAACAAGACTAGAATATAATTTAGTTTTACTTCAATCATTCGCTGGAATAATTCTTTAATTAAATGACATTTTTGTCTTGGTCCTTCTATACAGCACTCATTTTACTCGTGACCATCGGCTAAAAATCAGTAAATTTAGTAAATAAAATGAGCAATGAGAATAATATTTTCCAAAAAAAGGCTAAGCTACAGTATTATGCTAATCAGTTATCATTCATTATTTCGTTTCTTTTTTTTAAATATGTTTTTTCTTTTTAATTTTCTTTTGCAAGAGCTTTCGCCTTTGTCAATCATCAAAAAAAGTATTTCGAATGCCAATTTATTCATGAATAATTTAAAATAAAAATAATAATTTAAAAAAATATTGTAGATTGATCCTCTCCAAAATCAATAAACTTTTACGTGGTGAAGCACTTTCGCTCGCGATTTATTAAAGAAAAGAAAAAAAGAGGCACATGACAACTTGTGCGAACTTTTTTAAAATTGATATAATTTATCTGATTCGTAATAAAAAAAATTCTCATTTAATCATTCAGTCAAAGTCTTTTCTGTCTTATTTGCGTATTTATTACACTAGAGACATTACGTTTTTATCATATACTTTGGGCTACCTTGTCCCTTGGTACCGCTAAATAGGTATGCGACAATAAATAAATCTTAGGAATTACAACTACTACTACTTGTTCTATCTGCATCTTGATGCTGAATTTCTTCAATTGACCCATCTGCAAGAAAATATGTTATTATTGCATTGTCTATTGACAAATAATAGCACTATGCAACAGTGATTTTGTATTTGGGTTCCCATGCAATGTTTTCTTTTTATCGCTTGGGCTGTGTCCAATGATTTGCGACAAATATGTTTATTATTTTGATTTCAATTTGTTTTTGCGTTTGTAAATTAGATGAAACCATTTTTGCTACCTTTTGATACTTAATGCCGTACACAGATTTATGACTTAGTGGGATACTGATGGGAATGTAATTTAATCATTATTTTGATTATAATTACGTTAACTCTTTTGTCTCCTTTGGGACTCTGTCTGGGTATCCATGCAGAAAATATATTTTTTTTAGACTATCTAGGATCGATAAAAATCCGATTCTTCTGGATAATTACAAACAGAGGCATGACATTTCCTATGTTTTTCATATGTTTCTAGCGCGCCGAAAAAAACTTTTGAGTTTATTAGCTGTTTTCTGTCATTATAGAGTGAATTGGCAAAAAATACTAATACAAAATAAAAGCCAATTTAATAACGAAAAGGCAACCGAAAACTCCAAATTGGCAACCTACGTAGTTTTGGAGATATCTCGTGAAATGTGTACGAAAACAGGAAAAAAATTACTCTAAAACCGGTCGCATTTTTCAGAGGTAATGTCACCCCTCTGATTACAAACTATAAAGATGTCCAAATCTAGGATATTTTTTGCAGGATCCCAATTAACTCCTGAGCTAAGATATTTTTGGTCAAAATCGTGAATTTTCGATTTTCTGCTTCCTTGGAGATATTGAGATTTTTTTTTTGATATTTCTAGACCCGAATAAGGAAAAACCTCTCGGGGCCAATAAGTATGATAACTAACAATTATAAATTGCATAAATTCGAAAAACATTTTTTTCTTAAATTTTCAAAAAACTTCAAACTTTTTGGGTACTCTCGTCCACAAAAATCTAGAGGTCAAATGTAAGGTTATCCCGCCAATGTCCGCCATTTGCTTTTTGACACCAACCTTGTAAGAAAATTCCAAGCGTGAGCGACATTTTTGCCAATGTGGCCGATAATTTTGACATTTGGCAGCGAGGGAGATTGCTTTCGGGGAAGTTTTTCCTATTCTTCCAGATTTTGGTGAATTCTGATTGTCCAGGAAGTGTCTTTTATGCTTTTGAGAAAGCTTAATGTGTCTACAATAACATCGTGTTGAAAGAAATGTGTTTTACTGTGTTATCGCACTTGCACATTAAAATTTTAATATGATTCACATTAATTGTCGCTGGTGAGAGTCGAAATGTGTAATTTGGGTGTTTGAATCATTTTATATTCAAAATTTGATCTATTTGTTGATAAAAAGGTAGACTTGGCCCGCAAAATTTGATAAAAATTGATTTATAGCATTAATGCGATTTTCTCTTTAATTTTTTTAATGTGAAAAATATTTATGCTTTAGGTAAATTTAAACTTATTTTTGCAGGCCAAGTCCACTTCTTTATCAATAAATAGAAAAAATCCAAATATTAAATGACTCAAAAACACAAATAACATATTTGGACGCTCACAAGCGACAATTAATGTGAATCACATTAAAATTTTAATGTGCAAGTGTGATAACACTGTTGAAGTGTTATTGTGTGAAATATTTTGAGGAATCTATGGGCAAGCAGGAATTTGGTGTCTTCTTGACTACTTCTTGGACATCCCACAAGATACTGGTCAATAATTCTTCTTGTTTTAGTGATCAACATTGTAAAGGAGTCATTTGATTCGCAAAAATAATTCACAAAATTGATATTATTGGCTTTTGGAAAATTGAAATTTGTATCCTTTGCGTTCTTTTGGGGACGAGAGTACCCATCATGAGTTTTCCAATTTCCCAGAGGCGGAAAAAATTCTTTCTCTACAAAAGTATCATATTTGACCACTAAGACTTACAATAAAGTGAGTTTTACTGAAACGTTCGCTGGATATGTTGTGGTCCGGAAAGAGTTAACTTTAAGTAATCACAATTTCCATTTATACGCTGACGATTTACACATTTATCTCTCTGCCGATGTCCATGCCCTTGAGAAATGTTTCAGTGATACTAATATTTTGAATTCAATCTCATGTTGGACGTTGGGCGATATCTAATGATCTACTCCTTAATCCAAAGAAGTCACAGGTAATGATTGTATCAAGTAATCGAATCCGTCCTTCTCCCATTCCCATTTTTCTCAATGGCGAGGAAATTCTCTGCGTTTATAAAGTCAGGAATCTTGGAATAATTTTCAATGATTCCCTGGTTTGGGACGATCACATCTGTCACATCTGCAAGAGAGTGAATTTCTCACTTTTTACCTTTCGCTGACATCGTATAGGGGCATGAACTGTAGATTCCTATTAATTTTAAATTTGTTGCCAAAATAGTGAAAAAGTATTGTAGAATTGTAAAAAAAACGTGCTCCCACATTGTTCATATGCCCTGTACATATAGTGTTGACGTTAATTGTTTTAAACGAATCTCAGGAGAGAAGTATTAGACTTGAGTAAGTTGGGAAAAAAGATATATGAAAAGTCTGAATAAAGAATTGCTCTCTCTCTCTCTTTTGCTCCAGTCACTGATGAAGGCTCGGAGCCTGAGCCGAAAGCTTTGAGAAAAGTTGATGAGTTTTCCTTGAGAGATCCCATTTCCCGACGATTTCCGGTTTCCTCATCAATTTTTTTTGTTGATTGATTTTTCTCTTCATTTCTTCTATCTTGAATCGGTCCACAGATTTTCGCTGGCTTCTTCTTTTCCTTATTTATTTATTTATTTATTTTTTCTTTGAATACTCTGTAAATTTCGTGCTTAGAATTTTAATGATTTCGCGGAAAACTTAGTCCAGACTTGTCAATTCTTTCATTCAAGATTAGTGTTCATCGTGTTCATCTCGCTTTTTTTTATCATGGGACCTTGTCCCAAATGGCTTACAGCTCAGTAAGAGCTAGCCATTTTTAACCTCTCACAATGCTGCAAAGCAGTACAGTTTCAACAGAGCAAAATCTTGTTTTTGTTTTTTCCCTTTTTTATTGGAATTTTGTGTATTCAAAAGGAAAAGTTCAAATATGTTTTTTACATGACTGGCATATACAACCTGAGAAAGAGCTTTTCCACCGTTTTGCTCTGAAGGTTGGTCACTAACGGCGGTGGACGCTGAAAACTACATGGGATCTCAGTTAAACGAAACTGTACATTGAAAGCATTTTTGATGAATAAATTTATCTATCTATCTATCTATCTATCTATATAATCATGAACTGTATAGTAAATAAAAATTAAAAAAAAAACGTTTCTAAAGTCCTCAGGGTGTCCGGCTTCCTTTAATGCGGGCTCTGCTTATTCCTTTATTTTCCTATGGTGCTGAACTGTTCTTCTCATGTGATAAAGCTTCATTGAGACGCCTTGAAGTAACTTTTAACAACTGTTTAGGTTATATATTTAAATCTTCGGCCAAATGACCACATTTCTTCTTTCACGAACTCCATCTTTAGATTTTTTTTAGATTACAATGGGGGCGGATCCCCGCGGAACCACTGCATCCAGGCCTCCTTTTGGGTCCATTATGCATAACTCCATCTTAGGACAAACCTTATCACACTTCCTACAGTCACGTGTCACTGAATTGTATGTATGTATTTATTTCTTCATTACCATCGACAATTTCATGTGACTGACCCACCTTACCTTGCGGCCATCGCCGTCGTGGTGTTGATGACCAACCTCCAGGGTAAAACGATGGAAAACCCCTTCGCAGATTGTGTGTTTGTCATGTTTACAATTCGTACAATATTTCGTAATTGTGAGTTTGTCCATGAGTGTTATAATGGTAAGACCGAGAGCCTAGCTATAACAGCTGTTTGGCTACTGTTCATTTCACGCATTTTGATCATTAAGCAACCTAAATATTTAACTGAGTTTCTCGTGCCTGGCTCATCCGCTACGTCCTCTTGGCTCTTCGTACCTAGATCGTCAAGCCGCATTGTCCATAATTCAGTTTTCGTATTAGGAGTATCTCTCTGGAATTCACTACTTAGAGAGAGAAAACAGCAATTGAACCAAGCTTTTGTAATTCCTTGACTGTCTTTCTTTTCTTTCCTTTAGTTATATTTTTCTTTTGTTTCTTAATTATATTGCACTGTTTTCTTCCTGGCTTATACAACCTGAGAAGGAGCATTTACACCGTTTGGCTCCAGAGTAGTCATAAACCTTTTGCCTGTTATTATGCCTCTAAAACACGCACAGTTTAAAATTTATGCGTCAACTAAGTCAACTTGTCAAAAAAAATCACAAAAATGGTTTTGCCCAACGCGGGTGCAAATTCGTAGATCATTTAACCCAATCAATAAAAAAAGAGCATGGGAACCTGAATACAAGAAAAAAACCCAAAATTTTTGCATAGAGTAATTATGATGGGAATAATGAGATGTTTATGATGTTGAAGCATGCAATTGATACAGAACAAAAGAAATAACAGCTACAATATAAAGCACCTGCTAATCGCACGAATTTGAGGAACTTTCGCTCATTTCTATTTGGCAACCTGTGTTATAGAGAAAGGAAATTGCAGATAGGCGATTGTGAGAATGTGATATTTTTAGATAGAGAGAGAGAGAAATGAGATAAAGCAATGATGAATTTTGTTAATTGAATTAAATATAAAACTCACCAGCAATTGCTCTTTTTGCTTTCTCACGATCACGCATAACGTAGAAAGATGTTATGAGGAAGAAAACAGCTCCCAATACCTCTACGACACACGTTGCAAACAACGCATATTGCAAAGCAACAAATTTCGTCTCTTTCGAATCATCAATTGATTCAAAGACAATTGTGCTATTGTTCCCAGTCACTTCTAGCATCTCTTCATTCAATGCTGTTGCAATTTCTGTGCGTCTCAGTGATTTCACAGCTTCAGATATCTAAAATTTGCAATGTAATAGGGGATTTTTAAATAAATTACGCCTCTTTTGAGTTAAGAGAAAATATCTCTTACCACTCCCACTAAATATGGACTTCCAGCATCACCCAGTGCATGGGATACAAGTATTTGAAATGCTTCTGCTGTTGATCGTCTTGTAGGCATTACGACATACTGTTATCAGTAAATAAAAATATATGCATAAGTATGTTTTTTTCACAGTTGAATTTCGTAACAAAGAAATGAGAGGAATGGGAAAAATTAGTGAATGAAGGAAGAAACAAGACTCTTTGTTTACAAAAGTGAAATTTGGGTTTGAGTCTCCGCACAATCAAAAATCTTTTAACTCTTATAAGTAATAGATGGCACAGTAATAAAAGGAGAAGAAATATTTGAATATAAAAGGAAATTCATCTTTTGTCTTTCATTTTTGTGATTGCTCAGAGCAAAAACCGTCTATTATTTACATTTTCCTTATTAAAATAGCCCATTTTTGCTCTGAGAGGTTCATGATTAACTTTAAATCGACTACTAAACCCGATTATTGGGCAATTGTCGAAGAAACTATGTATTTTTTCAGCAGTTACTTTACATTAAAGCGTTTTTCTCAAGGAACAAATGCAAAATTATTGCAATTTAAAAGAAATTGTGGAAGCATCAAACCCATTTATCCAAATGTGGCAGATACACATTTTTTTTGAGGCAAGAAGCACATTTAAAATTAAAGGAAAAGGATTTAGAGACAAGAAATAATAAATAAATAAAGAAGAAAACATAAGAATTAAAGGACGAAAAAATTTTGAGGGATAGACACATTGTGAGATATAATGAAGGTAAAGGTAACAATCCTTTCTTACCAATAGTATATCTGCGACAATTGCCCAATTAAGATTCAAAGCCAATTCGGCGAAAAACATAAGCGTAAAAGCCCACGTTGTACTGGAAGACACCACAATCATCGCTGCAGCACCAAATGGTACACTTATTAGCAATCCTAAGGCACAAATAATGGGATCACATCTTGGAAAACGTTTCTTAAATACTTGTGACAAATATGATCCCAAAGGAACACCAATTGCTCCCGACATGAGGGCAACACCACCAAACATAAATGAGACTCTGAAATAATAAAGAAAAAGAGAATAGAGAGAAAAATAATTTTACTCCAATCCTGGCATATAATTTCTTGTGTCTTCTTCCTTTCAACACTTCCCACATTCATTTCTCTTTCTTCCCATTCCTCTGCAATTCACGTCTCAGGATCTCCTTACCAAGAGAATATCAGCGACAATTGACCAGCACAAATTCAGTGATATCATGGCAAAGAAAACCAGAATAAATGTCCAATTGGAGCTGTATTTGGCAACAACCAAAGCTAAATAGACGAAAGGTGCAGAAACCAGGAGGCCTGCAGCACAAATCTTCGGATCACACATTGGATCCCGCGGGCGCAAACGCTGTGCCAGAAACGAACCCAGGGGAACGCCAATAAGGCCCGCCAGCATTGCCACAATTCCAAATCGATAAGCAACGCTTTTTTTTCGTGATAAAAAAAATGAAATATACATATCAAATTTTAACACTGCTTTCTCTTCACTGTGAGAGCAATCCGAAAAAGTTAAAATAACATTCCGGAAATGTTAATTTTACCCTAATTGATCCGAAATCGGTGTAAATATTACCCTTTTTAGGTGTATTAGGGGTTAAAGTTACCCTTTTTCATGTTAATTTTACCCTTAAAAAGGTGTAAAATTAACATTAAAAAAATGTTGACATATTTTTACACCTAAAAACTGTTAAAGTTTTGAGAAAAAAATGTTAATCGCACCAGGGGCCTCTCAAGATTTAATTTTTCCATACGTTTTTGCATAAACGCACTGAAGACTGTTGGCAAGTTTTTCCCTAAAGAGAATTGACTTATCAGTCTGATATATTTCGAAATCGTGCACTAAAATCTATCTAAAAACACATATTTTATAATGCTCGCCAAAATTATAAAAGAACTACGAGGAAATTTGTTTAAGTCGCGGTGCAACAGCTGCAAAATTTTTACAAGGAAAAGTGAAAAATAGCTTCACTTTTTATTAGGCTTGATGGGCCCCTGCCGGAAATGTTAATTTTCCCCTGCAGTATTGATCTAAAATCGGTGTAAATATTACCCTTTTTAGGTGTATTAGGGGTTAAAATTACCCTTTTTCATGATAATTTTACCCTTAAAAAGGTGTAAAATTAACATTAAAAAATTTTGATATATTTTTACACCTAAAAAGTGTTAAAATTTTGAGGAAAAAATGTTAATCGCACCCTCCTTTTTTCTCAGTGTTCCCATCGAAAATTATAGCGTAGACTGGGGCAATTTGGAATCTGTGAGTGAAATTGAAAGTTTTCGCAACGCTAATTTGAAACATGGAATTTTTTTCCCGGATAAATAAATTCTTATTAGAGAAAACCGGGGTAGAATTAGCTAGCAAACGAAATTTATGTTTACCTAAAACACGTTTAAATCAGACTGATAAATATAAAACTAATAACTAATTAGTTTGCTCAATATTGGCTCCGTTCAGTAATAACCTTTCGAAGAGACAAAGCCACTCCAAAGCCAAGCGAAACCTTTTCGAAAATCTACCGGAAGCCTAAAGTGCAAGTTCATGTACTACATTTCGAATTTCGATATTCTTGACACTTCAATCGTCAACAATGTCAATAACAGTGTGCAAAAGTTTGCTGCAAAAAGTGAATTTTTTGTAGTTTTGTGGAATTTCAGGATGGCAGAACGTTTTAATTGTAATTTTATTAAGATAAATGTCCATTTCATGAACTTAACTCACTTCTGTGTAACTCGTCGGTTTAAACTTTCGAACTTCCAATGGGTTTTTAGGTAACTTCTCTCTGATTTACCTTCGAATCGGAAAAGGAAAAACCTCAAACGAAGAAAGCTCTCAAATCGGGAAGGTTATTACTGAACGAGAGAATTAGCTATTGAAATATTGAGTGGTCTGATACTTCAGCTTTGAAGCGGGAAGAGGTCCAGAAGGCCCGAAATACTTCTGGTTCATTCAGGAATATAGTCCATTGCTGGTTGTATCATTGAAGCTTAATGTTACAGCAATTGTGAACTATGCCACGTCCTAGAATATTGTTGCGAACCTGCTTTAAGGCATACCCTGCCTAGGAAATGCTGCACGACGCATTTTCAGGGATGATTGCTGTGCATTTATGAATTTTGAAATTAACCCTATACTTCATGTGAGAAACTCATACTCGCAATGACAACGTTAGTCGAGTATATGTGCTTCAACAGTTCAGTTTTGAGCTGGGATGTATCATCCGCGTTCGAGTATGTGAACAAGCTTGCTGCATCTATTCTGTTTGCGTAGCTTTCCCTCTTCTCTAGAGCGCGAATTTTCTCTGTGGGCTTTAGGCTACACGACATTTCCGAAATACTTTCTGTTCGTGAAAAATAAATAAAGTGCTGTTGAGTTTGGCAATTATTTTGCTTCCCTTGTCGTCGTGGTCTCTGACCAAATCCGTAACAATACATTGCCATAGGTCAGATTCATTAAATGAATATGGGAAAATTATCAACTGTTCGAAGCCAGAGAGTGTGCAAAAAGCCTGAAAGATGTCCCCTATAATTTTTGTTTAATCGTTTTTCTTTACGTTTCTTCGAGTTTACAAATTTTCAGTAAAAAGAAGTTTTATCTTTATTATTAAGGGTTCGTAAAATTTTTAATTGATATATATAAGGAAGTTGGGTACTTTCAAATGGGACATCTTCGAAATAGGCTCCTATTTTAAATTAGAACTAGACCTTACAATGATAATAATTCAGCTCCATAAACCAAATGTGAAGCTAAATTACATTATACAGCAGTGTCCAGGACCTAGTTCAGACCGATCTCACCACTGAGACCGTTTTTAGCACTTAGCGGGCAAAGAACGAGTAAGTGGATCGTCTTGCAGTAGCGAGACCGAAGATCGAATTTATGGGACACAAACCAGCTGAAAAGAACGGAATATCTGATAAGAAGCAAAAGCTGTAAAGCTCAAGAACGTTTAAGCTGCTTTTGGTAAAACACGGTGCTGTCTGTGACTTTTTATTTCTATGGAGATTGAAGAAATTCCTCGAACACCCTCAGAACAGAACCCAAAACATCTTGAATCACATAGCTCCAGGAGAAGAGCCTGTCGTCTTCCGTCTCGTTTGAGGCAAAGCCGAAAGAATCAGAGTCCTGCACCCTCTCCCTTGCGAAAAGACATCCAAGTCTCTCGAGAGCAGAAGTTAGGGAGTGTCTCACCAAAAGAGGACGGCAGAGGACATTCTGAAAGGGTCATTCTGATTCTTCGGTTCCTCTTCTTCTGTTTTGAAGAGAGAGTTGTAAGTTCACCAGAGTGCAATCATTACACGAGCAGGGCGCTCCTTTATCCGTATTCGTACGTAACATTAAATTATGATAAGGCTCGGTTCCATTTAAAAATAGGATAAAAAACTCTTTAAAAATGCCCCAATTCAAAAGTATCCCATTTCTGAGTTCGGTATATTATTTCGGACACTTTCGCTCAGTCTCTTTCTTATTGCTCTTTCCATGTGGCTTATTTTGGTAAAAGGCTCAAAGTTTTACCATCTCGTTTTTACTGGAAAACTGAGAGAAATCCGAAAAAGTTAAAATAGCATTCCGGAAATGTTAATTTTACCCTAATTGATCCAAAATCGGTGTAAATATTACCCTTTTTAGGTCTATTAGGGGTTAAAGCTACCCGTTTTCATGTAAATTTTACCCTTAAAAAGGTGTAAAATTAACATTAAAAAATGTTGATATATTTTTACACCTTAAAAGTGTTAAAGTTCTGAGGAGGAAAAGTTAATCGCACCCTCTTTTTCTCAGTGAAACTTCAAAGATTTGGTACCGCGTTTAGTAAGTTCAGCTTTTAAGACTTTCCAGTGTTTACGTTTACACGGAGTTTAAGCTTTTGAAAATTATTCCAAATCACCCCAATCTACCCTAGAAGTTCTTGGTGAGCTGCTATGTTTTAAAAGTGTAAAAAAAATGTGATAACAAAATACAAAGTTACTCAATGTTACCTTGATAGTGAAACATCTTCATTTCCTGGTTGAAGTTGAATGCCAAAGTGCATGAATGTTGGACCCCACCAAGCTAAGGCACCAGCAACAAAGGATACACAAGTAAATCCAGCCGTTGACAGCATAAAGGATGGATTTTTGACGATATCCTTCAAATCTTCACGATATGACGTCACAACTAGATTATGAGAACCTTCACTCTGACCACGTTGTGGTTCCTTGAACAGCCAAATAAGAACAACGGCAACTGCTCCCAAAATAGGTGTCACCCTCAGAGCCCATTTCCATGATCCCATCAACTTTGCAGTTTCGGAACCAATAATATACCTAGGGAATTAATTATATAATTCAACTCTTTCAGAGATTTCCCAGAGATTTTTGCGACTATCTTACCCCAATCCAGATCCCACGGGAATGGCAAAGTAGAAGAAGGCCAGCATCTTCGATCTTATGTCAGATATGAAGAGATCTGAAATTATTGTAGGGGCTATTGTGCTGTAACTGGCTTCGCCGATGCCAACGAGAGCACGAAATGTGAGAAACCATCCATATTGATCCATAAAGGACCCCAAGAGTGTCGTAGCACTCCAGAGTGCCACTCCAAGGGCCATTATCCATCGTCGTGAGTATCGATCACCCAAATAACCAAATATAGGAGCACATATCATGTACGATAGCACAAATGCCGTTTGCAGGAGTCCACCTTGATCATCTCTAATGCCAAAATGATCTTGAATGTCCGTCAGTACACCTGAAAGCACAAATTACATAATAAAATTTATCTTTTTTTTCCTATACAGTATAAATTCTTCTCATACGATTTTTCTTCCAACATCCTAGGTCGTTGAAGTAAAATTCTATTTTTAAATACACGAGATTCTGCAGTCATTCGTACTCTCTCCCTCTCAATTCTCTCTAGTTTTCTTTTTTTTCTCTCAAAGATATCTCAGAGGGGTATTACTCTGAATCACAAAGATATAATTCTAAACTTTTTTGTAATTATTTCATTATGACAAAAAAGTTTACAATCACATAAAACACAAAAAGTTGATCAATGTTCTACTTTTGGGAGATAAAGTCAAATTGATTTCACCTGAAAATCATTTAATTTACAATTTGTATTACATTGAACGTAAATTATGCAAATAAGTAGTAAAGAATTTAATAAATAAGATACTAGTCCGGTAAGAATGTTGTTTTTCTAATTAACAGTTTTATTCCGTGGAATTATATCATTTCTGATATTGAAGTGTTGACTGGTAAAAATTTATTGATATCTGATGTTCGGGTAACGATATTAAAATAAAAATATATGTAATAAAGAGAAATTCTTAAGCCTGATTCACATGTCTTTTATGGGCAAGAGCTTTCTTAGAACTGTACCGAATTTAGACAGCTTGTAATATCGGACACATCTTTTGTTTCTAAAAATTAGAATTTTAGAAACTATTCACAATTTACAAGAAAAACACAGGATAATTCGTCCAACGCTGAGACTTTATTTGGACACTGAAAAATTTAAACGATAGCTGCATTTTCTGTAACTAATATAGATGTTTATCAATAGTCTCATTCTTTTAAGAATGTTACAATGAATGGCCCAACAATCCGTAAAAAGTCGACATTCACATAATCTAACAGATATAGATTTATCGATACTATCGATTTGATAGTGTCGAAAAGTTATCATTCCACCCCAGGTGATCCAGTGACGTAACGACTATCGATCGATTCAACATGGCGTGTGGAATCGATGATAATTTAAAATTCAAAGTTAATGTTCATATGAGTCAAATTGTGAGGTGGTTCCCAGCAGCGAAAAATGCCTTACATAAGTTTTACATGTTAGTGCATGTAAGCCTTACTAATCATTATCGCTTATGGAGGTTTAACACGGTATAACCACACTTTTGTCACCTACGTAAGCCTTACTTGTAAGGCATAGGAAAGCTATTGATGCATTTTTATGGCTTTTAAGGATGCCTTACATAAATACACTTGTAAAGCATTTGTAAGCAAATTCTGTAAAACTATAGTAATAAATACATGTAAACCATAAGAAATACATTCATGTAAAGCATCCCAGAAGGCAAAAAATGCTCTAAGTAAGCCTTAAAAAGGACCATCCTGTGAGCCATACGTTAAACTAAGTTTTATGGACGTTTAACATTGTAGAACTACTTTTTTGTCACCTACTTAAGCCTTAAATTTAAAGCCGACGAACGCTTTTCATGAAAAGCATTCGTATCAAAACTTAAAGTGACTCTTCTTAGAAAAGTTACACTAGAATATGATCATAAGAACCATATTTATAATCATTCATCTTAGTAGTAGGTTTTAGTTAAACTAAACCCCACTGATGAATAGAAATAAAATAATTCAACTAAATCTTCATAGCAGGACTTCGGTGTAGCTCGCATGAATTATATTCTTAAAGTGAAAATTTCTAATAAGCCATTCGTAAGGCATACTTATGTCTCACATGATAATATATCCTTCATAAAACTTACATATTGATTATTTCGCGAACAATACATAGTAAAACTTTCATAATGATTTATTGTCGAAGAAGGGAAAGACTTACACTCTGCTGTACTTATGCCTTACATAACAGTATAAACTTTCATATACCTTATTTTTTCTAAATTTTATGAAAGCAAAATATGGTAAAGCTTTAGGATAGTTTACATGTTGATTAAAAAAAAAGCTTTACACCTTACTTTACTTAAGCCTTACATGATGACGTACCCTTTTATATACCTTGCATGTTAATATTACGAAAGCAGTACATGGTAAAGCCTTTGTATCGTCTACATGTTCACTGAAAGAAAGCCTTACAATGTGACTTCCTTATTCTTTACATGATAGTCTACACTTTCATACACCATACATGTTAGTCATTTTGGAAGCAAAGCTTCGTATGGCTTACATGTCGTTGAAAAGTAAGGCTTACACGGAGCCTTACAAATCACTATCACTTACATGTAAGTTTTACTTTCGCTGCTGGGACAGTGACAGATATGCAACACCGTCGGAAACATAATTTTTGCAGTTTCAATGCTCACCGCTACGAGCGCAAAAGAGCGATCATCACATATATTTTCTATAAGGGGTATTTTCGACATTTTCTATGATAGCTTCTTAAAGGTGAGGTGTGACAGATAGGGATTAATCCAGGCTATAATCTACGCCTATCTTAAAAAGCTTGACTGTCAAAATATTCAAACATACAGTATATGCTTATCCGATTACTCGTCCGGGTAATATAAAATAATACAAATGTCAGTTAAATTTCAAAAAGTGTCTTGACATTGTGTTAACATTTTCCAAGTGTCCTGGGTTCGAATCCCTCTTAGGTCACAAGGAGTTTTTTTTTGGCATTAAAGTTGTTCAATTGCATCCACTGAGAATAATAATAATGCATATTCCGAACTGAACTACCTTTGCATGAAGGCCTAGTTCCCCTATTGAATGTCGTGCCGGTATTAATTTTATTATTCCAATATCGGACACTGAAGATTCTATAAATTGTGCTACATGTCCGGAATTTGACACAGTCAATCTGAATCTAAAAGAAATCCAATCACAGATCGCTATTCTACTAAACCAAAAAAAAACATTTTGTAAAATTGTTTGTAAATGTTTGTGAATTTGCAAAGATAGTAAAAGTTTGTAATCTTTTCACAAACATTGTTTGTAACATGATCGCTTGATGAGAAATTGTTGTTCCTTTGCCGGCTGATTTTTGTAAATGTTCGTAAACACACAATTTCGTGAAATTTTTTCAATTGTTCGTAAAGTGTTCCAGACAAAGTACAAACTTTTACGAACTTTTTAGTAATTTACAACAATTTACGAGCATTTTGTAAGTCCTCAGTAGGTTTTCACAAATATTTACGAACAATTCGACGAAATATTTTATCAGTGTATAATATTTCATGGAATTAAATATTTAACAGTGTGTGAATAAGGCATCACTATTTTAAAGTTTGAATTTAATGGAGCATGTCTTAATTTGAATTCAGGTAGGGGATTCTGTAACAGTATGACAATGTCATATGACAAATTAAAATTTTTTTTACGTGGTATATTCGGAAGAACTGATCAAAAATCCGACAGATATCAGTTACTTAGTTATCCATTAGATGTTCACTGGACTTTAATGTTGTTCTACTAGAGAATTTAATATGAAAATTTGTCATATGACATTGTCATACTGTTACAGAATTCTTCTAGAGGAAAACCATAAAATAGAATAGTTTTTTTTAAGTTTATCTATTCCTAATCAGAATTTACAAATAAAATCCGATTCACAAGAAAAACTCGGCTTAAAGACCGAACTTATGAGTATTACAAACAATTTTATTCATCCTATTAATGTGGAACCAATTTTCAAAACATACTTCTTTCCCCACATGAGTTTGAACATTCCTCGGAATGTTTTTAACATCGCCACTTTTCTTAAGTAGTGTTGACTTTAGCTTGATAAAGAGGGAATTCATAAGAAAATTGAATGCATGTCAATCTTCATTTAAAGACATCCATTCACGCCTTTAACCATGCATCTTCTATTTATTTTTACAATGTACAATAAAAATAACTTGAAGCACAGCCCTTGTATTTTTTCTTTAGCTATTTTCCTTTGGCTTTCCAAATGTCGTTCATCTCCAAATTAATTGAGGCAACTCTTTCCCTCCCCATTAACTTTCAAAATATACAGCTAATAGATTTAGACGTTGCACTGCTCTAATGAAATCTTGTTGCGAGCGCAACATATTTAAATTTAAAACTGTGGAGTGTGTTGCCCTGCTGAGGCGACGAGGGCGCTAGCGACGAGGAGAGGAGGTAGAAAAATCAGCAGCAGCTGATAAGAAAAAGAGCGCCAATCGGTCTCTTTCACCACTGACCGCCGAGGAGGCAACATCAATCACCTCGCCCATCTCCACCAGCCCAATCCCCAGCAGCAACACCATCATCACCACCAAGCATTGAAGCTACTGAAGCCACCGGGAGCCCCCAAGAACACCAAGCCCAATGCTGAGCTTTCCGGAGTAACCTCTGCCACATCCACCTCTCCCAAATTCCCATCTCAACCTCCGTGGGAGTGTTCTCACCGGAGAACACAGGGGAGTGTGGGACATAGTCCTTGCCCCGAACGTGGGACCTGAAGGAAGGAAGGAACGGAGGGAATAGAAGGGAGGAATAAAAGATTTTTCCCAATATTTTGGCGCCCGACGCAAAAGGAAATCGTGAGTAGATTTTCAAGTTTATCCCATGGTTAATTTGCCGGTTCCCCAGAGTTCATTGACCTCTTATCAGTGCATTTTTGGTGATTTTTGCAACTCATTAGGAGTGAATGCGATTGACCTAACGGTGGGGTAATAAAAAATTTGGCGCGTGGAAGAGAATGTTAATTTGTTACTTGTCGTCGTGTAATTTATTCCGTATAATATTCTTTGTAATTTTCCGTTGGAGATTTTTTTTTCTTTCGTGATTTATATCTCCATTGGGTGTAGTTTTCTGGATTTTTCATCCATTTTCTCTGGAATAGGAGTGTATTAGGATATTTTTCTTTCTTTTTTTCCCTTTTTGGGAGATTTTTTTTTTTCTTTTTTCGGCTATTTTTACCCTCTTTTGGGGAGTTCTCTGTTAGAAATGGAGGATTTCAATCCAAAATTTCTCTCAGAAGAACAACTGGATTGGGAATTACAGGCCAGGGGAATTAAATGGCCAGCTTCATTAGAAGAAGCCCGCGATCTTTTAAAGGTTGCTATTGCTGGCGGAAACCCTTTATTTCCCGTTGAAGGCGATGCTAAAAAAATTAGGGATGACACCTTACAAGTTATTAAAAAATTTAGAGAGCAAGTAGGGAATATCGAGGTCCTTTTTTCGAAGCAAGCTGAGATTTTCACAATGTTTCAGCACATCGAAAATAAATTAAAATTCACATCAGACCCTCGAGATCCCAAAAATGCCCTTTATGGTCCTGCTCTTGCTGAACTTGCAAATTTTAGGCAACAGTTCAGGGAACAGTTGAAGAATTATGCTGCCTCGGGAAAAGTGGGGGGTGCTATTCCTCGTCCTGCTTCACCTGTCCAAAAGACTAAACGTCTTAAAAGCCCAAAAAAGTCCCTATTTTCGGATTGTTATGTCCAGGAGAAGAAGAAGGTACCATTTGAGAAGCCCACATCTAAACTTTCTGCCTCCAGTGAGTCCTTTGTCCCAGAATTTCTTAAGCACCCATATCTGAGCCTTTCGCAAGACCGTAGGGATACTTTCGACATCCCAAATATTGGATCCACGGTGTCTCAGCCTCAAGATAGGCCCCAATCCCAATTTGTTACGGTTGAGCAATTTAATGTTCAGAATGCTCAAATAAAAGGTCTTGAGAATATCCTGAAAAGTATTCAGGATTCGATGGAGCAATTGAGACTCTCATGTGCTGGTAGAAGATCTCGATCCTCCAGCAGATCCAGTTCTGTCCATTCTGGGGAATTTAGGGATTCTCAACCCCAAAATTTGTCACGCCACTACCCGTTTCCTACACCAGCTCCACGTAGATTAAAACCCCTGCAGTTAAAGGACTGGGGAATTAGGTTCTCTGGTGACCGCAAGGGGAGAAAGGCCAAAATCTTCTTGCGGGATGTTGAGAGAATGGCCATGATCCAGGGCGTTTCTCTGCAGGAGGTGGTTTGGTCTATAAGACTCTTACTTTCCGATGGGGCTGAAACGTGGTATGATTCCTTTTCGGAATATCTTTTAAGTTGTACGTGGGAGGAGTTCCGCGAGAAATTTCTAAGTGCTTTTTGCAATCTTGAGAGCGATTTCGCTATTAGGAAGAAAATTGAGGATCGAAAGCAGGGGGTGGGGGAGAATGCAGAAGTCTTTCTTGCATCCATGTTAGCTCTCTTCGAGGAGCTGGATGAAGAAATTTCGGAAGTCGAGAAAGTTCGTCTCATCCGTAGAAATCTCCATTACTCTCTGTCTAATGCTCTTCTTCTATATGAAATCCCAACATTAGCGGAGCTATCCCAAAAATTAAAACTTATTGAGAGGAACCGCTCCTATGCTTTTCTCGATCGTCCCAGAAATGTGCGATTTAATGAGATAGGGAGTTTTCAGGAATCATCCACAAATAATTCAGAGTCCCTGGCCAGGACTTCTGATCAAAGGGGGCGAAGTGGGGGGAACAATTCCTCATCCTGGGGCAATTCCAGGCAATCTGGAAGGGGTGGGGGGAGAAATTCCTCTTCACGTGATAATGGGCGGAATGGGGGGCGAAACACCAATTTTTCCTCAATTCAGAGACAGGGTGGGGGGAGTAACTCATCCAATGGTGCTGAGGGTACTTCTCAATCTTCTAATTCCAATCCTAATTCCAATCTCAATTCCAATTCCAACCCCAATTCACAATTCAGAAAAAATTCTTGTATACATTGTAAGAGCAATTCCCATAATGTTAGAAGTTGCCCAACAAGACCCAAATACCTTTGTTTCAAGTGTGGTAAGATCGGCACTATTTATGGACTTTGTCCAGTTTGTAACCCTCAACAGGGGGAACCCAATGCGACCCAGTAGTAGACAGAGAGTCTGAGGTCGCGGAATCTCCAAAAAACCTCTCTATGGATGATTCCAATGACCAAGATCTCATTTCTTTTGTTGATACCATTAATGTAAATTCAAATACAGTGGGAGATTTAATACAATTTGAGTCAGACAATGAGTCCTTAATTTCTGATGATTCTGTCCCTCCCTCAGAGGTAGAATCCTTTATTATATACCCTAACGGGGAAAATCGTCCCTATATTAAAGTTAAAATTTTTGACATTGAGGAGGCTATGGCTTTATTGGACAGTGGAGCGTCTCAGAGTATATTAGGATGTGGTTGCATGAACTTAGTAAAAATTCTAAAATTAGTCCCAAGAACTTCGAATATCGTTGTGCGTGTAGCCGATGGTTCAACTTATTTATCCACCAAAGTAGTCGATTTAATGATAACTTTCAATGGTAGAACAGAATTGATTCCCACCCTATTAGTCCCTGAAATTTCCATACCCTTTACTTTGGGGATGGATTTTTGGCATGCCTTTGGCATACAACCAGTTTTGTTGAATGCACTTTCAACAGTCCCTGATTCCCAGGATAATCAAATTCTGCTCTCCCAGTCAGAACGACTGGAGTTAGAAAAATCCATCAAAAACTTTTTAATCACTACTGAGGACTTTTTCGGTTGCACGGATATTTTAAAGCACACGATAGATACTGGTGACAACCCTCCCGTAAGGAAACCATCTTATCCTGTCCCATATCATCTTCTTCCCGCAGTGGATATTGAAATTCAGAGACTGGTTAGGATGGGGGTACTTCGGGAAGTTTCTTTTTCTCCATGGAACTCACCTCCTAATATTCAAATGAAGAAATCGGGCAAAATTAGAATTTGCACTGATGCTCGAGGTTTAAATAAAGTAACAATAAGAGATGCTTATGCTATTCCAAATCTTGAAAGCATTATTAATCGTATAGAAAGCTCCAAATATCTATCATCCATTGATCTGAGTGACGCATTCTTGCAAATTCCGCTCGATGAAGAATCTCAGATCAAAACTAGTTTCGCTATCCCAGGACGAAAGATGTACTGCTACAGAAGAATGCCTTTTGGCTTAGTAAATAGTCCTATGACGATGGCGAGACTGATGGATATAGTTATTGGATGCGACTTAGAGCCCAATGTCTTTTGTTTTCTGGACGATATCATTGTTCTCACTCAAGATTTTGAATCCCATTTGAAAATTTTAAATGAGGTCGCTGGTCGTTTGAAAAAAGCCAATCTTTCCATCAACCTGGAGAAGTCTAAATTCTGTATGTCAGAGTTAGACTATCTGGGGTACACTTTAAGCACTCAGGGTCTAAGTACAAACGATGGTAAAGTCCAAGCCATCTGCAATATTCCTGTCCCTAAAACACCCAAGGCATTACGTCAGTTTCTCGGTATGGCAGGATGGTTCAGGCGTTTCATCCCAAATTTTGCGAGTATTTCGGCTCCTTTAACCGACCTTTTAAAAGGTAATCCTTTAAGGATTGAATGGTCTCCGGAGGCCGACCGTGGCTTTTCGGAATTGAAGCAGCTCCTTGTATCTGCCCCTATTTTAAAACTTCCCGACTATTCTCAACCCTTCATAGTGCGTGCTGACGCTAGTGATGTTGGGGCGGGGGGAGTCCTTGTTCAGGGAGTAGGTAATGAGGAAGGAGTTATTTGCTATATTTCGCGAAAGTTCACGGCGGCTGAGCAGAAGTACTCTACTACGGAAAAAGAAGCCTTGGCTTGTCTATTTTGTCTTCGAAGGTTTTCGCAATTCTTGCTTCATACCAAGTTCACTTTGGAGACAGATCATTCTGCACTCCAGTGGATCTTATCCCAGAAGCAAGCCCGTGGTCGTATAGGAAGATGGTTGTTGGAATTTCAGCAATTTGACTTTGACATAGTCCACCGTCCCGGTAAAAGTAACGTGATAGCTGATTTCCTTTCACGGAACGTTAATACCATTTCGACCCGGGAAGATAAATGGTATGCGTCCCTATATGACCAAGTCTCGAAATCCCCGAGCAGCCTTCCGGAGTATAAATTAGAAGACGGCCGGCTTTACAAGTATATCCGCTATAAAACTCCTTTAGGAACTTATAGTTTTAGGTGGAGATGCTGTGTCCCTAAGGGTGAACGTCAGGCCATTTTGCAGAAATACCATGATGATCCCACTTCGGCACATTTCGGGTTCTTTAAAACCTTCCGCAGAATTACGGAATATTTTTATTGGCCTTGCCTTCGCACAGACGTGCGCAATTATATCCGTAAATGCGAAACTTGTAAGAAATCTAAGGCCCCGAATTATGATTTAACACCTCCGATGGGTAATCATGTAGTTGCATCACGTCCCTGGGAACATCTATCAGCCGATTTTATCGGACCTTTAGTACCTAGTACTATGGGCCATCGCTTTATCTTGGTCTTGATCGACAAGCTGACCAAGTATGTCCTTTTATATCCTCTTAGAAATTCTACTGCAAACTCTGTTATCAAAATTTTGTCTCAAAATGTCTTCCCACAGTTCGGAGTCCCTCGTGTCCTTCTGACCGATAATGGTAGTAGTTTCAAATCCGCTCAACTTCAGTCCTTTTTGAGAAATCTCGGTGTTGCCCAATGGTTTACCTCAGGGTATACCCCACAAGCCAATCCTACTGAGAGAGCAAATAGGACTATTGTTACTGCTATCAGGTCGTATATAGGGTCTAAACACACAAATTGGCCAAAATATTTAGCCGAAATAGGGATGGCTATGCGATCCTCGGTACACGACACTACACAATTTTCTCCGTATTACTTAAATTTTGGGCAAAATATGATTTCACATGGGGATGAGTATACGCATTCCGATGCTAATACGATTCCATCGATCGAAGAGAGGATAAAGGAGTTAAAATTGGCCAGACAGAAGGCCATGGATAGGTCGAAGAAATGCCATGAGGCGTCTAAAAAGCGATACGATTTACGTAAGAAGCCGGGTAGATTTTCCGTGGGTGACGTGGTCTACAGGCGATCCTTTGTGTTGTCTGATGCCAATAAAAAGATTCAGGCGAAATTTTGTCCATGGGTGAAGAGCAAGGTGTTGTCCGTTCACGGACAAACTTACGAGTTGGAAGACCTGAATACTCATCGCAAGGCAGTATTCCACCGTAAGGACATCAAGCCAGGTTAAGGGATTTTTGCCAGCAGGACGGATTATTTTTTTGGCAACAATATCGGCTTTAATTTTACCTTGACTCTGGATTCTTTCGTGTCAAAGACTTGTAAACACCATAAAATGCTGGGTTAGAGAGACAACATTGATTACTTAACTTTAATACTTTGCTGCTCTTAATTTCCAATTATAAGATGAACTAAAAATCGCAACTTGTAATACCAGCTACGTTAAAAAAATGAAGGGGACCAATTGACCGAATTATCTGATTTTTTTTAATTGATGCTCAATAAAGTAATAAGCATTATTGATGGTCTTATCTAGTGAAATAAGGTTTTTTTTGCAACTTAAGTGTCATATGAGCTAAGCAAAGTCCTTGTGTTGCCTTGAAATCTCAAATAATACGAATACATTTTGAAATTCTATAAATAACACTTTCAATGAATAAACGAACACTAAGCACATTGTACGGATTCTTTTTTTCTCTCTCTAAAAAAATCATTTAATATTTTGTTTAACACATTCTCGCATGACTAATTCAATAGAATGCAATCACTTAAATATTATTAACCTTTCTTCAATTAAATCAATGACTCCTTATGTTCACTTAACCCATTGACCATTGATTAAGTGTTATCAGGAAGGAGATTCTCACTAATAAAATTTATTATTCAACTATTAATTCCTTCGATTGCAGTTAGATCATTAAAGTGATAATAAAATATTGTCTCTTATTGAATTTGATTGAATTAAACAAGCGATGAAAGTATTTGATTTGCTTTAGGCATGTAGGGTAAGTGTACCAAATTCCGGCCAGCTTGCAATTTCGGCCACATTTTTTATTCCTCGAATTTCCTTGAATTTTTATGTTTTGCATACTCTAGAGATTAAGCAATGCAAAAAATAACATAAAAATGTCGCTTCGACGAACAAGATGATCTGGAAAAGACATTGTAAGAATTCCGGAAAGGCACGGAACTATGATAATGAAGGTGGCCGAAATAAGCCACCAATGCTATGTCTATATTTTTATTTATTTTAAAATGCATTAAGAATGATTTTAGAGAAAATAAAGACGATAAACTGTCTACAAGGTACCAAGCAAAACTCCTTATAAAAAAGTTACAAATATATTCAGTTTGTATTAAAAATATTATATTTCAAATTTGAGACTTTGGCGTTTGCATGCAACTATGCCGAAATTTGGCACACTTACCCTATAGTTAAAGTGGATAGTAATTTAAATAATGAATTCCAGTTATCATAGCATTTCTAAATAAAATCATATTAAGCCTCTCTACCTCGTGTGCCATATCAAGAGAGAGTTATTACTAGAACATATCGCGGTTTTTTTTTTCTCAATAAAGAGCGGCATATTGCAACCTTGTCCAGAAATATGACTTTCCCGATTTTTTTTCGGTTACACACTCATTGCGCGTCATCGAGTTTCACTCTTCACCTCTCTCTTTCTTATTTTCTCAGTTCAATATTAATGAAATTAAATACATTGAAATATTTTTACTTATTTAACTAATACTATCACGTCCTACTTTTATTTCTCTGCCATATACCGCTTATTCATGCAACTTTGTGGGTCTCACACCCATTCCGCGGATTGGCTGCTTTTCGTCGTACGATTCGTATGATATTTCACGATTTTATATACACAACACATTTCTTCAAGAGAAACACTCGAGTCTGGCGGTAAAGCGAAAATTTTCCCAACATATAACCCACTACAAATATGCATTACATACAGTATCGTACCACGTCTACCTACGTGTGAATCAAATGCATATTGATGTAAGTATATATGAATGTGAGAAAGATACACAACATTTCTAAATGATTCTTTTACATCACTCCTCCACCTCCTCCATACAATTTTTTTTTTCAATTTTGCTTATAAAGATGTGTCATCGTTTGGGCGGCAGGTGAATGCCGGAGGTTCACTGACAGAGATTTTGAACATATTTAAAGTAAGAAGTCCCATCTCTAAACTCTTCACATTTTATACGCAGAGACTTTCATCGTCTTGTCTCGAAAAGACCAATAAGAAATCATTCATTTGATTCAAGTTATAATAAGCTCACACATTTGTTGTTGAAATACTAACATGCAATAATTTGCAGACGATTGTTTCTTACTTTCAGAAGCCAAACACATACGCCATTCCTCAATAATATGCTTACCATTCGTAATTTTCGACCTTCCATTGGGAAAATAACATAAAACATAATTTTAACATTTTTTTGTCACTTCCTAATTGACCTACAACTTCGCACGCATAAAAAGAATCATTTAACATTAATGAGAATAGGGAAAGGAGGAAGATTTTGAACTTTCGGATGTCGGAAGTATCGTACCACTCGATTTTAACACTTACTGCCTTGGATCGGATTCATAAACCCTTTGAGAAAGAATGGGTCGTCTATCAGTAAAAAAGTAATTTTTCAACTGAAAATTTTAATAGTAATGGCTCCAGCACACCTTTTAGATCTCCAAAATTTCGTGAAGTCGAAATTCGAATCCCTTTCTGTCTTACATGCTTTGCATATGTCTATCTCATTCTCTCGCACTCTTCTTCTTCTTTTAAACATCATTCCAAATTCAATGTAGCTTAATCGAATTTGGTGTGCAGAAGAATGAGATAGTCATATCTAAAACATGTGAAAGAAAAAGGTATTCGAATTTCGACTTCATGAAATTTTCCTGATCTAAAAGGTATACTGGAGCCATAAAAAATAAATGAAAATCAAAAAATTAAATTTCGTCAGTAATGGCTCCGGCACACCTTTTAGATCAGCAAAATTTCATAAAATCAAAATTAACATTCCTTTCTTTCTTAAAAGTACTGTATATGCCTATCCTACTCTTTCGAACTCTTCTTCTTCTTTTGAACATCACACCAAATTAAATTTAGTTCAGTCCAATTTCAAGACCGAAAGAGTGGAATAGACTTATGCAAATCTTTTGAGATAGAAAGGGACGCGAATTTTGTTTTCATAAAATTTTACCGATCTAAAAGGTGTGTCGGAGCCATAAGATCCAATTAGGATCGGTGGCAGCCAAAATCGCGAAGAACAAAATACCGAAAAGGCCAAAAGTCCAAAATTTGGAAAAAGGGCAAAATCCCACAAACTCCGAAAGAATCGAAATCACACCAAGGATAATGTGTGGAACTTGTGGAATCGGAGTAGCTATAGTTATTTATTCGGGATTTTAGCTTTCGGCGTTTTGACTTTCGCCTTTTTGACCGGTACCCGAATAAGTTTTGTCAATTGGTAGGGTTTCTTCCTTTCGGAACCGCTACACCCAGGCCATTTATTTAGACTCATTCTACAGTCCCCATTCTCCATTCCATCTTAACTCCCAAGACGATAGACCTGTTCTATATTATCACGATCTATGCACTTTCTAATACACATAGTACCGCTTTACATCACGGTAGAGGACAGTGCCTTTGCTTCGTACGATCCCAAGCTTCGCAATGACTAAATTAGTGGAATAGTTGGAATTAGTGGAATAGTGGAAAAATTTATACATTACGACGCTTGGGATCATACGAAGCACGGACAAAGCTGAAAGAGCTTCCCCATTCATACAACAGGCGACTCGCCGATAGCCGTGATTGGTACCACAGGCAATAAATTGCCTACACAGTAAAAAAATGTGTAAAATTTTACTACTATAATAGTGCAAAATCGACGATTTTAGTTGTTTAAATTAAAAATGTTTAAAAAATACACAACATTTTGGTAATTTTTTGTCACGTGATTGAAAATTACCACTATTATAGTTCCAAATTTTCAACAATATTGTTTAATTCGAAAATGTTGAAAATTTGACACCATTATAGTGGTAATTTTTGACATTTTACTACTATAATAGTGGTAAAAAAAATTTTCAACAATGTTTTTTGTGCAGTAAAAGTGTTGAAAAATTCTAAAAATTACCACTATTATAGTGTGAAATAATACACAACTTTATGGTATTTTTTGTCACATGATCAAAAATTAACACTATTATAGTATAATTTTTCACACTATTATAGTGTGAAGCCGTGTGTATTTCAACCAAAGTTGTTGAATATTTAAACAAAAGTTGTTGAATTTTTAAACAAAAGTTATGTAAAAATTGTTGAATTTCCATTTAAGACTTATACTTCAGTCGAGATGCATTTCGATGGGCAAAGGTCATATAGAACATCAAATATTTATAAGTATAATAAATATGTTGTAAAGATTCGAGCATCAGATGTAAGCATCTCACATTAGGGGGGATCCTGAGACAGCAAAAAAACATTCCATATGCCTAAAAAAGCAAAAATTCAACATATATGTAGAATTCAACAATTTTTGAGTTTACACACAAAAATTCAACAATTTTTAAATTCACCAACTCCAAATTCAACAACTTGAAATTCAACAACTTTAAATTAAACAATTTTTAATTAAACATTTTTTCCAAATTTAACACTATAATAGTGGTGTGAAAGATTACACACTATAATAGTGGTAATTTTTTTTACTGTGTAGGTCAGAAAAGGGCAGTTTAAAGCTCCTCTCCTCACTTTTCCCCACAGACATTGCCTTCATTGTTTTTCAAAGGCATATGTGTTGCCCTCCCAAAGTATACGCTTAAGTGTAAAAATCGCATTTAAGCGAATATCCTGGAATTTTCGCCCGAAAACAAGTGTTTGGGGTATGAGGGACCCAAGGGCGTATTGTGGAGATAGAGATGCAGGGGAGTGTCTGTCTTGAATATTTCACTACTCTTAGCGATTTAAGAGGCAAATTCGAGAAAATATTAAATATATATTGACATGGGTCAGATTAATTGAGGCTCATACGAAAAAAAAAAACAGTTGTCTGAAGCTTGAATCGTTCGAAGGTACCCCACTGCCAATGAGCAGAACTAGGTCATACTGATGTATGAGCCTGTCGTTCTCAAATATTAAGGGATACAGACAATCGATTGCTAACATACTTCCATCATCCGAGGCTTCCAAACCAACCCCTATTCACAGTTAATTGAACAATATCTACACAGTGTTAATTAAAGAAAAAATATTTCAAAATCTCCCAATTTCAACACACGCTGATGTATTGAAAAGTTTCAAGTAAGTTTAAGAATTCCCTTATAATAGTGAGAAAAACCTGTGCAATGTACTCTTTCCCCATCGTTATCATAATGTTTTTTTCTAAAGCTAGAAATATGCTTTTCTTTTAATTCTCACATAATTTCTAGAGCATGACATCATTTGTTTTACACATGATTTTTTTTCATTTCCCAATCAATATTATTACACACACTTTATCGATACTCCAATTTACCAATTAATTGAAGAATACAATTATTTAATATTGAATTGAACTTCAAAGGCTACACATTCCTACACACAGCTTTTTATGAAATAGTCTGAAAAGCACATGAGCAAACTGATTTGGATGATTGGGATAAAATAGGCTTAAAAATTATATACACATTATTGGGGAAACGTAGATCCGATTAACCTTCTATAATTTTATCAAAACGATCAGAACTCTTTGCCTTATCTTTTATGTTTCTTATGTCTTTTATAGAGGTGTAACGGCCCTTGACATCCACAGTAGCATTTCTTAGACTTTACCGATAAGGGTCCACTAAGAGGTATTGGAAAACCTACCGAGCCTCGAATGACAGACGGATTGTACCGGAAGCGACCTACGCGAATAAAAATCCCGCGACCCCAATTGTGATAAGCGGTTGAAAACGTTGACGATGAATAACCCGGCTAACACAAGGTAAGCTGTTACTAGCGCAATGCTATAATTAAAGGCATTGCAGATGCTCTTAAATAATAACTTAGCCCGAGTTCATAAATTAAGTTCTTATTGAGTAATTATTAAGTACATAATTAAGGAATTTTTCGAGCGAAAGTAGTGACATCTGGTGGTAAAAAGTGGAAATTGGAATAGAGAATGTGATGGACACATGCTAACCATTGGTTAGAAAGAGATGAAACAAATTGACATTTCAGGAAAACATAACCACAAAATCTTATTAAATACTTTACAAAGTTGTCTTTCTTCTAGTGATGTAGTGATTAAATTATAAATAGTAAAGTTCAGTGAATTAAGTTAAATATAATATAATACTTCTTTGCATTTTCAATTGGTAAGTGTAACTCAAGGCTCTCCCCGTAGTCTCCTAGACCTTATAATCCAGGAATGTTAATTTGCCCAAAAGTATCCCAAGATCAATTAATTTTTTCCTTTTATGCTCTCAACTTGCGATACGGAAACTTAAATTTCCAATAAATGTCCCATTTTTGTTAAATTTTCCCTTCAGCGCGTAATCTGGGAGTGTAAATTACACAAAAAATTATCAAATTTCGATGAATCCTCTCTCCAATGCCACTAACGTATAATCCGGGAGTCGGGAATGCATATCTTCATGAAATCTCATAAACTCACGTTTCGAGCGGGAGTCTACTTTTTAAAAAGTTTTGAATATTATAATTTTTTTTTACTTGATTGTCCTAATGGTTTTTTGTTCCAGATGCATCTGAAACACGTCTCAAAAGAAATTTGAGGACTACAGTTCCATCCGGCAACAGTAGCAACCAGGGAGAAAAGTGTTGTGCCGGATAACACAACAGAGCTGCGGTAGCAACGGATTCATCTTAACAATTAGGCAAAGTGTGATTTTAACTTTTAATTGAGAAATAAAAAAAATATGAAGAATGAAAATACATCTTTTATATGCATTAGAGTAAATACTTAAAAAGTGCTTAGTTGAAAGTCCTTAAATAAGTACTTATTGAAAATAATTTTCATGTCCTTAATACAAACTACTTAATTAAGGACTCTGACAAAGACCTTAATTAAGTACTTAGTCTTAAGGTTGAGTCATGTCATATTAGTTTCACGACTTGCCACAAAGCGCTGATGTTTGTCTCATTTTCATATATTTTTTAAGTAGTTGAATGTTCTACAACTCCTTAAAATTAAGTTATTGAGTTAAGAACTTATTAGGTACTTAATAAGTACTTAATGTGTTAGCCGGGAAGGGTTAATAGCTTCTAAACCCTATTACCCGGGAGCACATTCCCCTAGAATGGATGCTCTTCTTCCGTACTTCCGGTACATTCTACTTCGTACTACTTATCTAAATTAGATTTTCAGATCTTTCAGCCTGGTAAAACTTTGTAAATTTAATAAGTTTAATTTCATTTCCTGTGTTTCCTATATAAAATCCCTTAGATAATTGGTCCTTCGGGCCGGATATTCGATCCAAAAAACCAGAAAATCGCACAGTGACAAGAAATATTGGTTGAAATTCAGTCATAAATTTAAAATTCCGCGAAAATATTCATTAAAGACGCTTATGTCAAGAGTTTCACAATTTCGTTTGAGTAATTCGCGAATGCGCCCCAGACGTTTCACTGACGAGACGAGATCGGATGTTTCTGGGTGTGTGAGTACACTGACGTAGGCTCTGCAGGAGACGCAGAGGAAATTATCTCTTGTCACTCCTTTAATCTTCCACTTGTGATGTAGTAAAAATATGGTAAACAAATTTTACTATTAGACCCATAACATGCCGCAGACTGAATATTACAAAAAAAAATACGTATGTTGGGTGACAGTGTATTGTCACGCGATTAGGAGTTATCAAACATACAAAAGAAAACTCGTGAGGAATGCTTGATTCATTCAAATTCTTTCTTGATAGTGGTGGAGATTCAGCAGAGTCATTGATGACATCCATGCTAATGCCCTATTCATACTCAATTTGGCTATCGAATAACACAATGTTTTCCCTTTTAAAAATTGTTATTTTGACATAAGATGGTAATGGAGAAAAGCGATGAAAATCAATGGTAATTTAATACAATTTCACCAAATCTAAATAGTTCTATTCGACCGCCAAAGTCAAATGACTCTGTGGGTCGTACGATTTTTTTGAAACGTAATTCCTATTTGTTATTTTAATTATAATGAAAATTATATAATTTCGAGGTGGTACCACTTCTTCAATTGCTCCTTTTCTGCTTCAAAGTAAACAATCGCGATGAAAATAATTATTGTGATGATGCAACATTATGACGATGGGTATGAATGGTCTGATTTCCAATATACTTTTTCGTTTTTCACGAATGAGCACCAGTAGAACTACGTCACTTTTCACCACTGGCGCCTTTTTTATCGTGAATTGCTCTATAGCTATACTATATAAACACTTATGAGCATTTTTTCTATTTTTTCCTCGTTTGTGTGTGTCTCTGGCAACCAGTAAAATTCAATCATCTTCCCCGAACATCAGATATATTTATCGCAACATTTTTTTTTTCAAGTTCAAATTAAACATTATTTCTTCGTATTACTTCACAAGCAGCAAATATTTTGAAATTCTTTTGGAAAACTTTCTGCTAATGAATGTTTAGTTATTATTTAATACGGACTTTCGAAGAAATAACTTTTGTTCTAAGTTTCTCTTTAAAATGAGTAAAGAAGTCCAATTTAGCTTTTGAACTAGAAGAGCTTTTTTTCAGAACCTGTTCCAAATAGTAACATTTTTAATATTAAAACTTATCAATATGATTGAATTCTTGAGTAAAAATGGAAGCGTGAAAGTATTTTATTTATGCAAATTAAAACAAATTTAATGAATTTAGAAAAATGTTTTATAAACTTTTATGTAACTAATGTAATACGCTTAGTCTAAAGTCCTTATTTAAGTACTTTATTAAAGACTTTTACAAAGGCCAAGTACTTCTTCTTCTTCTTTCTTTTTACGTTTTGGCTGTCGGACTCAATTACCAGCAACGAAAAGATTCGCGGTTAAATATGCTGCGACGGTGGCGGCCTCCTAATTTGTTCGGAGCGCAGTGGCCACCATGATAAACTTCTTCTAGTTCAGACCGGTGGCCACCGTTCTAGCGCCACTGGCTGTAGATTGATTAGTAGTCACAAATATGTTAAATTCCCAAAAGGTGACTGGTAGTTGTTCAGGTATTCATGTACTGTGGTACCAACCGCGAACTTTCGTTATTGATTTAGGTCCATATAGCTATTTCGTTCACTCACTTTAAATTTTAAAAATTTTAAGTTTATCACTTTATTTTACATTTTAACGTTTAATGTTTTTTTTTTAATTATTATATTCCCACTTTTGTTTTGTTTAATGATTTAAAATATGTCTTTATATGTCTCTTGATTTACTTTTCTGTGAAGTTTTTATGCTCACTTTTCTTTTTTTTATCCCAGTAGGGGAAAGGCTCATAATTTTGTCCAGTTTCTTATTTTGGACACTTTGAGGGTAAAATTGGACACTAGAAATAAATTGATTAAAATTATGGATTTTTATTCCAATATTTGATGAATAATGAATCCTATCTAAGTATTTGTTCTTTTTGGAAGATTTTAACACTAAATACGTTAAATTTTGAATATTATTTGAATTGAAATTGCTTTGTTGAAAATTCAGTGTGAGCAATTGCTTACGAGAAATATGACAGAACTTCTTGTTTACATCAGTCTTATTTAGCTGTTGTGAAGTACTAACAATATTTCTTCGCTTTTTTTGAGTAATATTATTGAATATTAATTGAAAATTGTGTTGATTCACGTTAGTGGTGACTTGTACATTTGACCTGAAGTGAGATTTGCCTTGTGAATTAGATTTTTCGTGTGAAAAATGGGAAATTTTTCAAGACATTTACCAGTGAGGTAGTAGTCCTTATTTTAGACAGGTGGAATTTCGTGAAATCTCATGGAATTTCGTGAAGTTTTAGCTTTTGTGATGACTAGGTTGGACAAATGTCTAGAGAAACATTGGGGGCGCCGTCGTATTTAACCTCAAATTTTATTTCTTTTACTTATTTTCTCTCTGAATTTAATTCCCTTGTAAAATTTGTACTCAAATTCCAACCATTCTACATTTAATTTTAATTTGGGCACACAATTTATACAATATAGGGGAGTGTGCCAAATTTCGGCCAGCTTCTAATTTCGGCCACTTTGAGTGTAATTTCGGCCATGGAAATAAATTAATTAAAATAATGTATGCTATCTTCGAATAGTCAATGAATTCATTTTGGTTTTAAATATTTATTCATTTTAGGATGTATTAACACAAAGACCGTTAAATTTTAAAATGTGACAGATTGATTGTGTTTCTAGCAGTCTTACGATTTGTGGTGAAGTGCAGAAGGTTTTCCTTCGGTGTTTTTCATGAAAATTGATTAGTTTTCATTAAAGATTGTTTCCGTTTATGTTAATAATGAATCAATGTTTAAATTTCGGGTAAAATTTCCCAGTTGGATCCTGTATTTCGCGTAAAAAAGTATATAATTTGTGAGCGTCTCCCCGGTGAGGTAGTGTTGCCTATTCCGGCAACATCTTTGCTTTCCTAAATTTCTTATTCATTTTGGATTCACTTGGATGCTCTACAACTCCTTAAAATTAAGTAATTGCAGTAAGGGCTTACTAAATACTTAATAAGTACTTAATGTAATAGCCGCAATGTAAATAAAGCAAAATAGTACAATGTTTCTTAAGAAATTTTATTTCCACAGTAGGTTCAGAATTAGGCACTTCTAAACTTTTTGGACATTTTATTATAAAGATTTTCCGGATGTAACAAAAACACATTAATTTTAAAAAATGATATTTTGACGTCAGTTACCCTGAGAAACTTTTTTTTTAGAGGCTATGAGTCAACATTCATGATTTTTCACCAAGTTACCAGTACATTTCCTCTTCTTGTTACTATTCTGTTAATTTATTAAATAAATTCTAAAGCTTGTGTACTTGTGGTGAGTTACCAACCACGCGCAAAAAGACCTCGTGATGGGTGTTAAAAAACGCATCTCGGAGAAGTTTTCCTGCCTCATTCTACCGTCTTTGCAGCTTTCACTGCTTCAATGCCCTATCATTTTGCTTTGGGAATAGCCTTCACTTACCGGCAATTGTGAATCTGTCCATGTAATTGATGAGATTCACGAAGCATAGCACTGAAACTGTGAACCACTCCCGCTTCCCAATTGACCTCAAGCCACTGTACTGATATGAAGGTTCTGGCTTATCCTGATCACCAGATTCCAATGAGGCTGAAACACTCGCGGAATCTGGCATAAGCTGCTGTGAACTGCTCCTGGATGTGATTCTCGATGAGTCTGCCATGATGGGTATTTCCGTGGATACTTTCTGGTAGCCCTGATTTGTTGACATGGGGGAGGGAGAGGAACTTAAATCTTCCGGCACAGAACACTATCCTTGATAAGCAAATTGCTTTTTTTTCTTCCTTTTGCACAATTTCAAAAATTACAAACACTTCATACTGGCTACTAAATGTTATCAAGCAATCAAAAGAAAGTCATTTCGAGAGAAATTTAGAAATCTCTCCAAATTTTCTTCTTTTTTTTTTTGGTAATTCAGAGAAAATCTGCAAGGTTTTGTTTTTCAAGGAACTTGCAGTAAGAACACACACTAATTCACAAGATGTATTAACTCTTTTCCTCTCTATAAATTTACTGTGCCACTTCTGAGGATACTGATTATTTTAACTGATTCTCTTGAGCTCAATAAATCTTCAAAAGAAATCTTACACGTCCTCAACAAGACACGTTCAATGGCTGACTGACGCGCTGCAGAAAAGATGACGCGGACGGTGGCATGATTATACCACTGTGAAGTTAGCAACATTTTCACAATCACCAAACGCATTTGCAGTTTTTTATTTAAATATTCAAATTAACGTATTTTCACGATATGCTCTTTTCCTAAGATTTTTCCAGAAGAAAATAAATTTTTATATTTTAAAGTTATAATTCTTATGCAGTCGTAGGTCGGAAATAAAATGATTGCATTATTTGTAAGACCTGTAAAACAGTTTGTAAGTTAAAGTTTGTGTTTACGAAATCCTAACAAAAAATTGCAAAAAGCTTGGAGTGTTTTTGTCAAAATTGGTGGTAACGTGATGACTTGATGAGTGTTTTTTTGTCCTTTTATAAACATTTATTCGCAAATGTACGTAAAGTATACGTAAATAAACAGAACATATTTTTTTTCAAAGATCAAAAAAACTCAAGTGAAGTGATCATGAAAGAGCTCATTTTTTTACGATTTTTTTTAGTGCGTTAGGGGGAGTTGGGGCTGCTGAGCTGTGGGGCTATATACGATTTTTTCGCAATACAGTATACAGTAGACTCTCACTCAATCGGTTCTTTTTCAATCGGGCGATAAATTTTGTTGACAATTTTCACGTTTAATTATGAAGCTAATTTGCTCAAATTCGCTGTAGTTCTTCCTATTTTATCGTGATTCTTTATAATTGAGCGCTTTTTGTGGAATTTACAAAGGCTTTGACGCCCAAATCAAGCGATAAACCGGATGACATTTTGCCTCAAATGCCCATTTGAGAGAGAGTCTACTGTATTTCTGAAGAAAACTAGGTGTTAACATGATGTAATTTGGATAGACAAAACAATTGTGGATCTAAATAAAATGTTTGCAAAGACCGGGGGTGAAATGATAACTTTGGCTCTCGCTAGTATCGATCCGACATTATCGAATCTCTAGTATCGTTAGATCCAAATGATGAGATGAAATGAATGTCGGCTCTTCACGCATTGTCGGCTTGTTCTTGTGACACTTTGGGACAGTGAAATATAACCTCACTCTCGCTTCCCGTCAAATAATATCTGCAGATATCTTTAAGATTTCTGTAGAGAAAATCTACACCTCTACAGAATATCTGCAGATAAATTCTGTAGATATTCTTACGAATTTTATTTGGGCTTGGGACAAAATTCGTCAGAATATTTCGGCAGATTTTCTGACGAATTTCTGTAGATATTCTGTAGATTTTTTCTACATTCCAGACTTTCCAGACAAGATGTGTCAGAAGAGATGGAAAAATTTTTCACTGAAGTTTGCAAAATTCTATAGAGTTATTCTTAGTGATATCACGGTGTTTATATAAAATAAAGAATTCTGCGACGCCGTGTTACAAGTAGAGAAAAGTGAAGTGAAAACTTTAAACAGAGTGTCGACCAAAATTTCGTGTTTTTGTATCATTCGATTGGCGATTTTTAAGAAATTAGTATTTTTGCTCGCAGTTTTTTTACTTATCTAAAATGTGTACTCGGTAATGCTTGTTAAGCAGAGCATACAATTTTCTTTATAACTTCTACAGTTTCTTCATAAATCAACAATATTTTTGTGAAGTAATGGAGGTTATGCAGATTTTCTAGGGAGAAATTCTGCCGAGAATCTGCAGATTTTCTCTGAATGTACTAGAATATACCGTTAAAATTCAAAAAAACCTCCGAGTAAAATCGGCAGGTAGAGCAATGATTTGACGGGTTGTTTTTATTTTGCAATCGGAATTATTTCTGTGATTTTATTGCTTTTTAGAAATTAAAAAATGAACCCAGAAATTAAAAAATGAATTTCATGGAAAGTGTGATTTTGGGGAAACTAAACATTCATTTTGATGAACGAAAAGACGCAAAAATCGCGTTATGAAAATTACTCTTTAAAGCTTCTGAAAGATGTGTAAGCATAAAAAAAATCATATATGTGAAAATCTATCTATTTACACGTATATTTTCTGTTTGCCTTGCATTTTTCAATTCAATTCAATTCAATTCAATTCAAATTTATTTCAATCACAAAAAAACAAAATAACAAAATAACTGACCCTAATTGTTTATTGTCCTAATGTTTTACAAAATAACTGACCCTCGAAGACATATTTCACTAATGATACTGAAGAAATGGTTCCAGGAATTTCAAGAATGATATCCTTCTCTGTTCCATCAGTACGCGGATTATTTTGGATTGTGAACTTTAATAGTTCTCAGGGCAGGGCAGAAGGTCCAAAAGAAAAGTAATGAATCTATGGTCATCTCCGACAACTCATGAGTTTCTGTTGAATATGTTCCATTTGGCCACAATGGATCTATGAGCAACTTCTTCCTGGACACTGCCTCAAATGTTTCAGCTTTCATTACCGTGTATGCTAGCTGCTTTTCTGATGAGCCTTTCTAAGTCGACGGAAGGGTAATTTTGTGGTTCATTGAACTCAGTCAACAGAATACAATTTTTCGCATTCAATTTGGCCAAAATAATTTCAAGAAATTCCATATTTTATGGTGAGGCCAACATGAATAAAATTTCAGAAAAACTGTTTTTTTTTAGTAAAAAAAATTTAATAAAGATAAATTAAAATTGTAATACAATTATATACATACTAAAAAATGTAAAATGTTCATTAAATTTCCCTTCGAGAGTGCAAATCGACAGCTTTTGAGGTGTCGATAAATTAGTGGCGAGAAATTATCGACACTAGCAACATAAAATGCAAGTTATCATCTCGATCGCCCATAATCGACACTCGATACTAGCGATGCATCGCAATGGGACAGTTATCATTTCACCTCAGCTTTGCTTAGGAATAGGGTAAATTAAGCTAATTCAAAGCCTGCTCCAAATGGAAATTTTTCGCTACTCCAAATGGAAACGTCACTGTTTTCCTGATAAATACTGTACTAAATTACTATATTTATATATTCTATATACCACACTTTCATTATTTAGCTAATTTTGCTCCAAATAAAGCGAATATCCATTCATATCCACAAATTTTAATTTGGTAATTTCAGAGAAAAATTAAAAAAGTAGCTTTTCACCATCGAATTTTTCATCGATCGACCATGTTTTCCAATGAAAAACACAATGAGGTGACTGTTGTTTATTCGTTTTGCTTAACATTTATGACATATTTCTGGCTAATTTTAGTTAAATTAAGTGCTAATCTTTATTGTTAACGCTACGTGAAATTTTCAAATGAAAATGAAATCCCGGAAATATGACTTTTTGGGGAGATTTTCTTATTGTTTTAGATGGTAAAGGAGAAAAGACCAGGAATAAGAATAAATCCTTCACTCAAGAGCAACTCAACAAGGTTTTGGAAGCCTTTCGTTCCGGTTTCACTTACACTGTTTGTGTCCAATTAGAAACTTTCCCTTGTCTCCATTTAGATTAATTTGTTTCCAATCGAAGCATTTTACACTCACGTATTTTTCTTGTATTTAAGAAATTTTAAAATTACATCTAAAGAATTTTCACTAAACAGTAACATTCTAGAAGAGTCAAGGAGCAAATTTATGTAATTCTCTTCAGAAAAAATATGAACTTAATGTGTTAAATCTTCTGTCAAAGTTAACTCTTTCCGGACCGCAGCATATGATGCAAGCCAATTTCACAATTTCTTAATCAAAAATATCTAAGCTCAGGAGTTAATTGAGGTCTTACAAAAAATATCTTACATTTGGACATCCTTATAGTTTGTAATCATCCATAAGAATAGGATTTTTATCAGTTCTGAATAATTAAAAAACATTATTTTTTCACAGAACATTCATATGCTGTTTTGGGTACTCAGAGTCCCAAAAGAGACGAAAGAGTTAAAGCGTCTGGAAATGGTTTTGAATTAGGATATTTACCCTACTAGAGGAATTCTGATGCTAGTCCGGGAACAAGGGGGTTTTTCTCGTTTTCAATTTTGTCTTAAGTAAATTGAGGGTGATTGCGATGGATTGGAAGGTTCCACCTTTTCCAAAAACATTAAAAAAAAACATTTATATTTTATGAAAAAATTTATTTTTAACAAAATGAGACTTTTTTTCAAAAAAATCAAGTCAATATTGTACAATAATACGCAAAAAGTAAAAATAAAAATTTATAATATACGATATTTAAGAATTTGAATTACAGAATAATTTAACAATATACTATTCTGCACAATATATTCACTGATAATAAATTGTAAAGGGACAAAAATACATTCTATTTACAGATAAATAGAGCTTTTATAAATTGTATTTCACATTGAGATAGCGAATAGTTTAATTTAGGTATAGTTCAAGTTAAGCTGATAATTTGACTAACAGTATATTTTCTTTTTAAATTGTGAACCATGTTTTTTCTTTCTCTAATAAATTTTCTGCGTATCTTCGAAAAAGACATCAGCTATTTCCTATTAAAATCGTTTTTTCTTCTGTTTTACTTTTTTTTTTGGGAAAAGCTGTTTTGAATAATCAGCCAAATAGCTGTGTAAATTGTTTAATATTTGCAGAACCATGTTTTGTTCAAGCTTAAGAATTAGATAATCTCATTAAATTTGGAAGAAAATCTCATACAAGATAGGATTTATAGGTTCAAACATTTTTGTTAATTGATTTTCATAAGATAATTGAACCACTTAATTGAACCAATTTTTACTTCACTTTTATGTTTTTTGAAAAATTCATAAAAATGTGGAATGTTTGTTTTTGGTGCATCACACTACAATAAAAACTATTCATTTGGATAAAACCTAGCTAAGTTTTTTTTCATGTAAAATAACGAAAAAATATTTGTCATTCCTTTTCAAAAGCACTAAATTTCATTGTTAAAAAATTTACTGATATTCATATTTTTCATTCTATTTTTTTATCCTTTATTTTTTTTATTTATTCTTTTAAATACTATTGATATATTTGATTGTTTTGGGAGATATTGTGTCTATGTGTTGTTGTTTTTTTTTTTGTGTTTTTGGAAAAACTTAGTACTTATCTTTTGGAGGGTAATGAAAAATCACAAAATTTGTTGTTGGTTTTCTCAAAAGCATGAGAAAGCCGTCACAAAATATTTCTTAAGCAACAATTGATTTAAGCAGCTTTCATCTTTTTTCTAGGATCTCTCCTCGTCATCTCAGGCGTTGAATGTGTTACTAATTCTCTGAACATTATCTAAAATAGATGGACATTGAGAACAATTTCCCTAACGGACATAAAGAAAAGGGATACTCACAAGTTCATCATCATCGGGAACACGAGACAGAAGATCGAGGACTTCGTTGTTGGGTACACTATGTGGTCTAACTAGGCGCCTAGAGAATTTAACAATACCCCAAAGAAGAAGAATTATCCTCATAGGTACAAAATGAAGGACTAGTACACCCAAGAAAAGCAGAATAGCAGCCAACCAACTCAATTCTGGGACGGAAAAATTGAAAGTGCTGCAAAAATTTCCAATAGTTACCAAAAAAATAGTATCAATAGCTTAAAAAATTTCCGCCAAATTACTTTTTAACACTTTCCCCTAGAGACGCCAAATACCCAATGGTATTCTGTACAGTTTGTGAAACTTCCTGAATTGCCTGAAGACGTTCCTTAATTGTCTTTTTTTCTTCCTTCTCCTTATCATCGTCATCCTCATCATCACTGGCCATATCATATTCATCGGTCACGGTATGAGATGATGGTCCAGTGATCCACTTTACGAACCAATTTTTCAGCAGCAGCAATAGCATTAAGGCAGGAATTGTGGATACATCAAACCAAATGCATCCGCAAATCCAAAAGACCAGAGCGAAGAATGACCTCATTGGATATTCCCATTCAAAGCAACTCCTATTTAAAAATTTTGAATATTTTATATAGTTCAAATATTTAAATAAATTTTAGAAAAGCTTAATTCAGAACCTGTTCCAAATGGATTTTTTTATTAAAGCGCAAAAAATCAAATAATACAATTTTAAGATAAATAAATAAATAAAAGCAAAGGTTAACTGTGTTATCACACTTGCACATTAAAATTTTAATATGATTCACATTAATTGTCGCTAGTGAGAGTCCAAATGTGTAATTTGTGTGTTTAAATCATTTTATATTCCATATTTGATCTATTTGTTGATAAAAAGGTAGACTTCGCCCGCAAAATTTGATATAAATTGATTTATAGCATTAATGCGATAAATTAATGCGATTTTCTCTTTAATTTTTTAATGTGAAAAATATTTATGCTTTTTAGGTAAATTTAAACTTATTTTTACAGGCCAAGTTCACTTCTTTATCAATAAATAGAAAAACCCTAAATATTAAGTGACTCAAAGACACAAATAAGATATTTGAACGCTCACAAGCGACAATTAATGTGAATCACATTAAAATTTTAATGTGGAAGTATGATAACGCCGTAAGTCTTGTATTTATTAGGAAGAAATTCTCCTGTACAGAAAAAAATGTTTCGTAAGTGTTCGTAAATTTTCATTACATACTTACGACATGGTCGTAAAACGTATAGCTGTAGCCTATTAAAAAGTTGGTAAAAATGTACTCCTTTCGTCCCGAAATAAGTCGTACGTTTGCTAGTACATTTTATATGAAAGAATGTACGGTTTTTTTTTTGGGACAGAGGAAGTAGTATTTTTCTCAATAACATTCTTCGTAACATATTTACACAGAAAAAAATATTTCGTAAAATTTTGTCACTTGTTCGTAAATTTTTATCAAAGAAACAAAACTGTAGGAGAGGGTGGGGCAGTTTAACGACGGGGCAGTTTCAATTTTTGCATATTCTTTTTATCCCTTTGAAAGGAATGAGATAAAACCTTTATGTTATTGAAGAGATAACTGAGACCCATGTTCATAAAAATAATTAATTTCGTGACGCTTCTCGTTTGAATTCTGTAATTGATTTTATAAAACTGCATCAAAATGAAACTTTTTGTAATATTTTATTTTCAACAATTTCTGAACTATTGCACTTATCTATCGAAGTAACATAATTGTATTAAATTATCAGTTGTTTTATGATTATTATAAGGCATTTAATGTTGAATGAATTCTAAGACGGTTCTGACAATTTTGATTTGAGTTCCGAAAATTCGTGAGGGGCAGTTTCATGCAAGCACACGAAGAAGTTTCCAGTGTCTAACAATTTACTTTTTTAATCAAAATTAACTTAAAATGATCATTGAAAACGTTTTGTAGCTGTTTTTTTCCATAAAGTTTGAAATTATGGAAAGTAGTATTTCTTAAAAGTTCATAAAAAAATTAAAAAATAATCTTTCAGTGTTTTTTAAGTGCTTAAAAATGATGAATTTAATTGTTATAATATCTTTTTAGAATGTTTTCATAAAGATATTGTAAAGTTTTTTTTAGTATTATAAAAATTCAAGACTTTAAAATACTATTATAAAACTATTATACTAAAAAGAACATATTCTAAGGCGATATATTCATCCAATAGTCTACAGAATTAGCTTAGCACTACAAAAGACATGTCTTTCGTATAAACATATAAAGAAAATTGCTCAATTAATGAGAAATAGGCTTGCACTTTCGCGATATTTTATTTTCTCTATATGATTAATTAGAGTAAAAATTCTGTTATAAGGTTCTTGTTCGATTATATTTTTATGTTTTAGTGTCTTAGAAGACTTCAAAATAGTAATTTTAATCAATTCTGGTATCGCAAGTTTCCTATAAATACGTTTTATCTTTCTCAAAAATTGCCTCATATTTATCTTGAAATTGCCCCGCAATGGGGGACTTTCATACATTCTGCCTTTCAAGTGAAATGAATTTCTCCACAATAGACCAATGAAATTAATGGATTATTGTTATTATTTTTAATAACCCTAAACTCAACTGTAATTCACAGAATAAACAAAGTTTTATTTCGGTTTATCATCTTTTTGCAAAATGGTCTCAAAATCCATTTTGCAATTTAGGGGTGAAACAGCCCCACCCTCCCCTACGAACAAATGTTTGTAAGAGTAAAAAAATGCTTGTCAAGTTATCATATTACGAACAGTGTTTGTGAAAAAGTACAAACGTTTAAGAATTTTTAAGTGAATTATAACCCTAACGAGTATTTTGTAAGTCTACAGTGGGAATTCACAAACATTTACAAACAATATTAAGCTGCCAATTTAACGGAGGTTCTGAATTAGGCTATTCTGCCTTATTATAAAAAATGCATATAATAGGATAATGTAACCATATAATGCCACAGTTAAGACACTTTTCTAATATATACTTATAACTAAATAACATAAAATATTGGTTGAACATTCCTTGCTTTCTAGGCTTTCTATCTAGGTAATTTTCCTATAATTTATTGCCAAGGTATAGAAATACTATTCCGGAACAATAGTTCTATTTAAGGCCACTTTTCCATATTTATTATCACTTAAGGATTTACCCAAGAAGCAAAATAGCTGCCTTATAAAACCAAGTATTAGACAAGTCTTTTAGTGCACTTTTAAAAGATTTAAAAAGAGAAATTTCTGTTGAAATTCCTGTAGAAGCTCTTAAGATACTTAAGAGTGCGCCACTTTACTTATAGTAATCTCAGTAATGGAACCAAGAACTTTATAAGCAAATAAAACGATTTTTGGTTCTATAATGCCTTACTTGGGGAAGTCTACAAGACTATATTAAGAAAAAATTGTTTCTTGGGTATTTATTGGCCGGAAACAACAATTCAGTAGGAAGATTCTAAACAAATTGAGTTTTATTTAAAGTTTATATTGATTTTCCTTATTTTTTTTTTATTTTCGGAAACTGTGACAAACTTCGGACAGCTTGCAATATCGGACACTTCTTTTATTTCTCAAAAGTTTTTAAATTTTTAGTTTTTTCAATTTCTTAAGATTGTACAAAGCTAAAGCTAGAAAAGAGCATAGCAACGAACTCCTGGAAACAAACTTTCAAACAATACAAAGCAAGATTCGTGAAAGAAAAATGTCAATTGGGTACTCGTACCATTCCGATTCATACCGATTACGAAACAGCTGAATTGGAAATTTCAAGATCTATTCATAATATCCAAATTAATTTATTGTAACTGATGCTTTTTTTTAAGTTAAAGTAGTAAAAAAAAATTAGTAATTTATTAAGTAAAATTTAGTGTGTACACTGTGCGATAACTCATTTTTGTCAAAGGATGTTATGTTCACATTTAATAGCGCTGTGTAATTTTAATAAAACAACATAATTAAAGTTAAAAAGAATGATATCAATATCAAGGATAATATTAATTCTGAAACATTGTTTTAATGAGTGAATTGTGGTGAACAACATTCAGTAAAATACTTTGAAAAGCTCAACAGAATTCCAAAAATTCCAGTAATTTCTATCATCTTCGCTCACGCTATAGACATCATTTTCCAAATACACATTAAATAGAGTGAATATCTTTAATAAACTATTTCAAAAGTTTCCTTAAGTGTTTGTTCACAGAATATTTTTAGATTTGACTATTTTTAAAAATTGTATTATTATAGGAAAATTACCAATTTTTCAGGGTGTTATTAAATCTTTCAGGACTGTAACATAAAAATATCTTAGCTCAGGAATTAATCTGACTCCTGCAAAAAAATATTCTAGATTTTTACGTTATTATAATTTGTAATCATCCACAAAGATCATATTTTTATTGATCCTAAATAAGTCCAAATGAATTATTTCTTACTCAAAGTCCCAAAAAAAAGTGAAAGAGTTAAATAAGGGATTACTTCACTGAGAGAAATCTGAAAAAGATAAAATAACATTCCGGAAATGTTAATTTTACCCTGCATTCTTGATCTAAAATCGGTGTAAATATTACCCTTTTTAGGTGTATTGGGGGTTCAAGTTACACTTTTTCATTTAAATTTTACCCTTAAAAAGGTGTAAAATTAACATTAAAAAATGTTGATATATGTTTACACTTGAAAAGTGTTTGTTATGAGGAAAAAACTGCTTTCTCTTCACTGTGAGAGAATTCCGAAAAAGATAAAATAACATTCCGGAAATGTTAATTTTACCCTGCATTATTGATCTAAAATCAGTGTAAATATTACCCTTTTTAGGTGTATTAGGGATTAAAGGTACCCTTAATAAGGTGTAAAATTAACATTAAAAAATGTTGATATATTTTTACACCTAAAAAGTGTAAAATTTATGAAGAAAAAATGTTAATCGCATCCTTTTTTTTTCACACTGAGAAAAAAAAGAAGGTGCGATTAACTTTTTTTCATCATAACTTAAACACTTTTTAGGTGTAAAAATATATCAACATTTTTTAATGTTAATTTTACACCTTTTTACGGGTAAAATTAACATGAAAAAGGGTAACTTTAACCCCCAATACACCTAAAAAGGGTAATATTTACACCGATTTTGGATCAATACTGCAGGGTAAAATTAAAATTACCGGAATGTCATTTTAACTTTTTCGGAGTTCTCTCAGTGCAGTGTTAGCATTATATGGTTTCACGATCTTATTATTATTTTTATGATATTTTTAAAATGTTACTTACTGTATCCATCGCCCACAATCAAGCACATACATCACTTCCTCTTTTAGGCGCGATACATTTCGAAGGAATAGTTGCCGCTTGAATTTAGCTTCTTGCTGAACAAGTTTCTCTTCTCGTGGTTCCAGGGCTCTGATTGCTGCCCTCACTGGGCTCCAGATCACTGTCAGCTCCATAAGAATTTGCGGTGATACACCTTTAGCCCTTGAGAACAGTTTCTTGTCTTTCAGAGCATACCAACGTTTCTCGCCATTTCGAATACGTAAAAGTGGGATGGCTAATTTCCCAAGAAATTCTACTTTGTGATCCCGATCTTCATCAAAAACTGTCACTTCCAGCACTGATGTCATATCCTTAACATTACTACAAAAAGAAAATGAGCATCAGTACATGTTTTTTTCCACTCAAAAAGCTTTTAACTCACAAAGTGAAAATTTTGTTCCAGTTTGGGGAAAGTGTTTTATACTCCGTCTGTGTCTGTAATCTCGCATTAATAAGTTCTAGCACGCAAAAAGGATCAGACTTTCCTCCCAAATCTGCCGCAGCTAATCCTGTTGCACCGAAAATTTTTACAGTCAGATGCCCTACATCGCGTAGATTCTGGAAGCACCTGTGCCAATGGTAACGTTTCTCCAGGGTTAAACGCTCTCTTGGATCTTCTTTGTAGTTCGTGAGATCGGTAATTGTTTCGGATGCGGTGGTTCCACTGATTGTCAGGAGGAGGAAAATACTTCCAGCCAGGTCTTCAAGTGTCTGCCACATACCGTGTGTGCGTTCACGAGGAAGACTTCGTAGATCAATAATACACTTTCCCAATTGCACATTTCTCCTCCATACAGACACCTCCAGATTCTGTTCTTCATCGAATAAATGCAGATCGAATTGTTCTAACCATCTGGATCTCCATGAACACTTGCTTTTGTATTTTTCATTGCCTAATCTACAAGCAACATCCGAAAAGATTTATTTATTATTTTCTTTATTCAGATATTTATTAATTCAAAGTACCTAAATTTAACGTAAGGTTCACTTAAACTACCCTCAGGGTCCGGTGGAAGTCCACGTGCCTCAACAAGGACAATTGTAACGACAGAACTCCATATCTGGGATTTAAGCCTTTTAGAAGCATCTGCCAATTTGGGATGACGCTGAAAATACTAACAACATTGATTTTCAGGAGAATTGAAGTTACATGTATTTAAAAAAAAATCGAATATAATGCTCAGCGCACAATAACTTTTGTTTATAAACATGTCTTCAAAATTTCCCATGAGATAGAGCGAGATGACTAGATATAGATCTCATTCACTCTCATTGAAATGTCAAAACATGTTTACTAAACAAAAGTTATTGTGCGTTGGACATAACTCTTTATTAAACAAAAAACAAAAAAAACATCTAGAAAATATTCTATGATTTTTTGATATGCTTAATTTGCATACAACATTATAGGATAGAATAGCGTAATGGTGTTACTCCAATGAAGAATGAAACGGGGAAATCTTTCTTCTGAACATTTTTTTTTAGCACATGACTGTTCTCAAGTGCTCCTGCATTATCGATTTTCCTTTGTGTTGGTTCCTGTCACGACTTTTTTCAAACATTCATGACAGGAACCAACACAAAAAAGTAAGGTTAGGAACATGAGAACAGTAAAGTGCTAAAAAATGTGCATTTTTTTCATTGGAATAGCACCATAATTCAGAACTTACTTCAAATGGGAAGAGAAAATGTCGTCCTTAAAAAACACCCAGGCTAACACAAAGTAAGTTGTTACTAGAGCAATACCATGATAAAAGCATTGTCCATGCTCTAAAATAAGAGCTTTATCCAAGTACATAAAGTTCTTAATAAGTACTTATTAAGTCCTTAATTAAGATTTTTTTCTGGTAATAGTAGTGATATCTGTAAGCTATTTAAGAGGTTTGTGAATCCTCTCTAGTTCTACCAATGAATATTGCGGGAGTCTAAAGCCTAAAATAGACACATCAGGCTGATCTTCGAGAATATTTAGCCTGTAAAATTTAGTAGTAAAGATTTATTCCAAACTGTTATACACTGAGGACTTAAGATCATCCAATTAGAGGTCATTTGCATAAATTTACTTCATCTAATCCTTTACTGCCAAATTTTATAAGCTAAATATTCTCGAGGATGAGTCTGAGTCTATTTGGGCCCTAAGGCGCCCGAAAGTGTGTCAAACAAACCGGGATATTTCTTTCCTTTAGCCCCACAAACTCGTCTTCCGGGCGTCTAACTTTACTGGATATTCAATATTATTTTTTAACGGATCATCTTCTTAATGATTTTATTGCTCCAGAAAGATTTCAGAGCTCGTCCAACAATCAGTTAATACTAACCTAAAACTGAGTGTGCTATACGGGCTTCAGACCTAAGGCTTAGCCATATGGCTTAACTTTTCTAACTTCTTATCAATAAAGATTTTTCATAAAATTTCGACTTAGAATTGTAATATAAAACCCAAATAATCTATTGAATTCTAAAGAACCAAATTAATTGGTTGTTTTTAAGATTTTCAACCCTTCTAGAACTGGGCTAAACCTCTAGTCTGAAGACGAGCTTTAGGGCCTTGACATATTTGAGGATTAGCCGAGAGACGGCTTAGCGTAATTTTATTAGAATTTAGAAATAATGGTTAAACTACATTTCCATCATTTTCCACTAAGTCGTTTCTCGGCTTAAGTCGTTAATATGTCTAGGGCATTACGGTCCAATAGAGTTGTTGGTGTTGATTATGACAAGGAGTGTGAAAGAAATTTTTTTTTGACAAATACATAAAATATTAGAGTAAGTATTTAAAAGGAGCTTAGTTAAATGTCGTTTCGTTATCTAATTTAATAAAAATATTTTTCATTTCCTTAATAAAAAACCACTTTAATAAGTACTTTTACAAAGGCCTTTATTAGGTGCTTAGTATTAAGGCTGAGTCATGAAATATTATTATCGTAATTCGCCACAAAGCAGTGGTTCTTTGTTCTACAACTTCTTAAAATTAAGTAATTGAGAAAAGAACTTATTAAGTACTTAATACGTACTTAATGTGTTAACCGGGGCAGTAATTAAATTTTATGTATGTCTATGACATAATTTTATTTGATTTTTTGACTTCCAGACAAGCCGAAAATCCATTCATATTGATAAGTTTTTAATAAAACATCCTCATTTGTAGCAAGTTCTGAATTAGACTGTTCTTCCCTACATAAGAACTCAGACAAATAACACATAGTGGAAGCATTTAATGCCATTACCTATTTTATGCCTTCACTAATAAAATTTATTTTTTATATTAGTGTTTGATAAGACACTTTTTAATAAATTAATGCAAAGCACGAATTTATAAGAGAAAAGGTTCAATTGGGAATGACATTAAGGGGATTTCCCTAATTAGAAAGGCAAAAAATTGGAAGTTTTCCACGATTTTTTTGAAAGAGAAATAAATAACCAACATTCATGAAATTTTGTGGTATTCTTTATAGATTTTTAAAGCGCTTAAATTTTTTTTTAAATAAAAAAACAATGACAGACTGATGAGTAGCTGACCGGAGCGCTTCGCCCGATTCGCCAATTAAGTTAAGAAAAGTTGAAGAAAATATTTTGAAATAAGAACCTTTTAAAAATGAGTTTTTAAGAAAAGATGCATCTTATGTACCAATTTTGACTTTAACATGCTGTAAAAATTAAAAAAAGATTAACAAAATTGTTTTAGTTAAACAAGAAGAAAATTTAATTATGAAAAAGAATAAGCTTTAACTTAATAACTTTTTATGTTATCTTTTTAACTCTCGTTTACTTTCATCCTTGTATCTTCGAAAGTACTCCAAATTGACTTCTGAATTTTTTATGGTATTATTTTTTGATAAGTTATCTACCAATTTAAACAATTAAAAGCAAATCGATTTTTACACTGTAATTAGGGAAAACCCCTTAAATGCTTCCACTACGCGAGAACATTTTCAAATACAGGAACTACTTAAAAAAATTGTATAAAAAATCATAATCTTTTTCAAAATTATGTCTGTTGAAATACCGTATATAATCTCCCTATTTTTAACAACCTATTATTTTCATTTTACATTTGTAAAGTTGTAAAGGTATATAAAAATACGATTAACAATAGTTCATATAGTCACGCAAATACTTTCCTGGCAAAAAAATATGAATTTTAGTGTAACATTTTTGCTTTTTCCATCCTCCGAGTGAACACACATCGCCTTTTGACTCTAAATCCCATATAAAACTTGATTGGAAGGATTATTTTATTCATTACTCATGATTGCTATTCTAAAGGCGTTTTTATATATTAATATTTTAAGACGATTCACATTATGATCTTAAAAATGTAATTTTTGGTTTTGTAAATAAATTTGATAAATTTTGAGTAATTAGGGAGCAAAAAGCCGGACTTGGCCCACAAAAATTTGGCTTGGATTGGATATAAATTAATAACATACTAATGGAAAGATTTATGCGGTTCCTTCTTTTCAATTAGTTGCTATCGTTTTTTTGCAACTCTTTCATATATAGGGTAAAATAAGGTAATTTGGAACCACTTATAATTTGGGACATTTGAGATTTTCTCACTGTTACAGATGAGCAAAGAGGAAACAAAGACCGCGAAATAGAAGAAAAAGACGATTAAGAAGAACAGAAACAGTTTTTCTTCCTTTTGAATCTTTAAAACGGTGAGAAAATCTCAAATGTTCCTAATTACCCCATTTTACCCTATTACCTTTTTATTTATTTTTTATTGCCGTTTATTTTATTATTTTTTCAGTGTTTTACCTCAAAGATAGAGCGGTATATATGTATAATTAATCAGCCTTTTCCAATTTGTTAACGCTCTGGAGCTTAAACAGAGAGAGATATCAAAATCCAGTTTTCAGTGACCCCACCCCTCCCCCCTAAAAAACATTATCTACGTTTTTCCTTTTTTCCCCCTCACCCTCTCCATCTTCTCCAAAACCAGTTTTTTTTTATTTTCTCAAAAACAGCTCCAGCAATTTCGTCTGTTTTCGTTTATAGCGTTTATAGGCACCTATGACCGAAAAAATTTCAACATGCAATTTTCGGAGGTCAAAACCATATCACTTTGGTGTGCCTATTTCTTAACCGATTTGCTTAAATTTGAATTTTTTTTGGAAAGGTCCTGAGAATTGCACCAGACTCAATCGGCAATTAATTGGTAAGGAGGTACCCGTTAATGATTTAATTTGTTCGAAAATTTTTATTAATTGGTATTTTTATTATTTCGATCTAGAGGCTAAACGGGAAGAGATATGTACTTCTGGCCTTCGATGGCATCCCTATATAAATCTGTATTTTCTAGGGGAATCTTCCTCCCTTTTTCCCTTTATCTCTTATCATCAACCATTCCCACCAAAATCATGTTTTTCGGTTTTTTCGAAAATGGCGATTTCTCCATAGACACCATGATCGAAAAAAAAATTCGACATCGAATTTTTGAATTTAGAAAATAAACGGAGTGCACTATCTCATGGAGTTCCGCAAACCTGGGACTCCTATGTCATCTATTTGTTTTATTGCCATGTGGATCCTCACCCTGACATTTCGGTGGTGACTTTCCATTTTGCATATGTGAATTTTTATGCTCCAAATAATTTTAGAGCTTTGAAATTCTCTTCCCTTATGCTTAATGGATTCTTTGCTGTTTATGTCCTACAACTTCTACCTATTAATTTTTCTCAAAGAACCATACAAAACGTATTTATTTCAAATCTCGTTTGAGGCTCTAAAACCCCCCTACTCTTTTCCATGTGTCAATTTCAAATTTAAAAAAAAATTAATCATTGGCAATGAAGAAGTACCATCAACTTTGAGAGTTCTAATTTTTATTTGCCTATTCCTAATTTATTTACAAAAATTATTATTATATTTTATTTCAATTAAAAAAAATCTATTATTTAGCCTAGAATAAAAAAATCATTGAAGATTATTAACCCATTCAGTCAATGTACCAGAAATACTTGAGATAGAATATTCATATTTTGGGATTAGTTTCCTACAGATTAATAGATGAATTTTTGGAAAAGAAAAAAAAATTATCCATTATGGGGGCGCGGGGAGCCGCCCTCAAACACGCGTTTTAACGGTTACTGAATTTAAATTCTGTACATTAATTCATTACAAACATCTATTGCTTTAGATAGAGTAACTATCCAAGAAAACACATTGGCAACCAGAATTCAAATCAGGAAAGAGGATGAAGGCCAATTTTAACAAATTCGACGGGATGTCGAATTTTCCGTCCGCCATTTTGAGCAAAAATTTTGCATGACTTTCCGCGAAGCGAGAAAAGAACAACAAAATGTACTTCCATCTCTGTCGGGCTAGTTTTTCCAAGTAATTGAAGGACTAAAGTAACTAAAAATCCATTCCCGACAGAAACTCGAATATCAATTGCCTTGGAATAAATCATCTAAAAGCACTGAATTTGCGTATGATGTATAATACCATGGTAAGGAATGGGTTAACCATTTTTGTGGGCCAAGTCCGGCGATAATTTATTAAAAAAATATATTTTTGAATGTATTTCTAGGAACAATTAATGCAATCATCTCAAAATAATTTTAATTTGCAATGTGATACCAGGATAATGTAATATTTCCTTGTGGGATTTGTTCAATTTCGATTGAAATCATTTTGTCTTTTTCGATTAAACGATTTCTTAAAGTTCATAAATAATTGATAAAGTTGAAAAATTAACCGATCTCACCTGTTCTTTGTCCTCTTGAGTACGTGGCCAGAGTGTTATGTTGAGTTTGATTTCTCCCAATGTCCGACCCGACCTGGAAGGATCCTCAAGCTTCAAGACGATTTCCTGGGCTCGACACAGCTCAACGGAAGTTAAATCCAGCTGTGCTGAACCCATAAAATCGTCCTGTAGGCCCCAATCGTAGTCAAACACTTTGATATTTATTGGCTGAAATGGATCTTCTATTGGTACCACAAAAGTCTCATCCCAAACTGGATTGAGATCTCGATGTACGGTCCGTGACTTGTATAGTAGTCTACCGCCAACTTTGAACTTTACATAGGGATCACTGGTTCCTGAAAAACATCTACTATTGAACACCAGTGTCAAGGAACTGACTCTGCAAGGAATCTACTCACCATTCTTATCCATGGCAACAAGATCATGACCACTCAGCAAGTGAATCCGTAGCTGGAAAAATGCATGCTGCCTCAGAGCAATTTCCCGCCTCTTTTGCGCTTCATCCGTTTGCAAAAATTCCAAGGTGCATTCCTTACTGGAAGTCGCCTCATTGTCCCGTCCTTTATCGAGGAATCCTTTTAGTATGCTACTCTCTTTCGTTACAGAACTATCTGCTCGGGTCAATGGTGATTCTCCTATTGTTGTTGCCCTGTGCCTTGGAGACTGGGTCAGAGGTGTCACGGAACTGCTATGATCTGAGCTATTGTCGGCAGCATAGTCAGTACTCTCACGTTTTTCAGGTATATCACCATCTTGTGGTGAACGACGTCCTCGTTCCTTACTTCGCCCACGTCCCAGACGATGCTGACAAAATAGAAATTATTTGAAATAATTTGTAAAGAGCAGCAAAACCCAGAAAATTGATCATACTTTGAGAGTGTTAAAGAATCCATGGGTCTTTTGCAAAACTCCAGATACTGCTGGATTTGCTATACTCCGTGTTCTGTGCGGTGATCCGGATGGTGAATCTACACTGCAATCCCGACAACTCAATTCTGAAGCTGATTTGCTCAAATGCTTGCCCAAAATCGAACATTTTGCTTCTTGATTGAGTCGTGACTTCTCTGAAATATAGAAAATTAATTTTTGTATCTTTATCTTTATATCGTAAAATGTCTCGCATAAAATACTCACTCTCTGTACTCAAAGAATCAGCCATATCCAAGGACAAGCACTAATTCAATACATTTCTACAGAAATTCTTCTCTTCGGTACCATATTTCACACTCTGGAACAAAAAACTGAATTGTTATTCAATGTATATTATATATCTTTTCCTCAGAATATAAGAAAATGTAGGAATAAATTTTGGAACAGATAATTCTTCCAAGTTTTATGACTAAGGCTTGCAAAATTTATGTATTTTTGTAAAAACAAACTGAGTATCAATACGATTACTAATTCAAATATTACCGAGCATATATGCGTACCAATGAAGCAAATCATATTATAAAATAAACTTCAATTGAGATCAATCGATTTAATATTTCCAATCGTGTCAAGATAATGCCAGTAAAATAACGAGTTGATAACACAATTTTAACGCTGCGATATTTATGCAAGAAATCACCCGGAATAGAAATAGTAAATTTTATCATTTACATAGTTGAAGACGTTGAAGAAGAAAAATGCAGATAGTCAAAAAACTGAAAGAGGATACGTAGAAAAATGCGTACGAGAGCATCTCAGCTTTGCGAAATACTCGAACTGGAGGCTTAGGGCTTAAATAGACTCAGGGTGATCCTTTATGATGCTACTCCAATGTAAAGTGAATGTGGCTTTATTTTTACTCCCTCTGTCCCGAAATAAATTGTACATTCTTTCATACAAAATGTACTAGCAAACGTACGACATATTTCGGGACAGAGGGAGTAGTATTTTATGTTTCCAAATATTTATTGACTGTTCTCAGTATTGGTTTCTGTCACGACTGTTTAGTGATTTTAGAACAATACTGCGAGAACTGAGGAAAACAGTTGAGGCAAAAACCACACAAAGAAAACTCGATAATGCAGAAGCGCTTGACAACAGTCATGAAAAAAATATAAAAGGAAAACTTTGGATATTTTTATTTTAGTACATGACTGTTCTCACGTGCTTCTGCGTAATTGACGTTTCTTTATATTGGTTCCTGCCATGATTGTTTGGTAATTAGGAACAGAACGAGAAGTGGCGAAAACAGTCGAGACAGGAACCCACATAAAGAAAGATCAATAATGCAGAAGCACTTGAGAACACTCTTGTACTAAAACAAATGTTCAGAAGATTTCCCTTTTCATATTCTATTGGAATTGCACCATTATTAGAATTTCCCTATATTTTTTTAATATTATTATTATTGACTAATATTAAAAATAAAAAGGGCAGATAATCCATCAGAACAGATTTTGAAACCTTACTGAAAATGCTTGTTATTTAAGATGTTATTCAGGAACTGGACTAAGGGTGCTAATCCAATGGAAAAAAATGAAAAGGAAATCTTTCTCCTGAATATGTTTTTAGTACATGGCTGATTTCATTTGCTTCTAAATTATTGACTTCTCTTTGTGGTGGTTCCGGTGGCACCCAAAATCCCGAAAAGGTCAAAATCCCGAAAGCTAAAATCCCGAATGTTTAAAATCCTGAAAGGGATGCAAATATATAGAGGAAAATGTTTAGAATAATTTCCCAAGACACAGAAGATTTCCCTTTGCCTAAAGCAAGCGGGGGTGCAATCGTGGGAGTAGCTATGACACTTTTGAGAATTCCGGATTTTGGCTTTCGGGATTTGGCCCATTTGGGATTTTGGCTTTCGGGATTTTGAAATTTGAAAAAAAAGATTAAAAAGGTATGAAAATTTGAGGAACAGATGAAGTATCGAAATTTGCAATCTGTCCGAAATTTGGTACAGCTCTCTGAATATAAATAAATTAGAGATACAAATTAATTTTCGGCTCATAACCGGTTAATATCAATTCAGATTTATTAAGGATTCCAATACCTTTCCAACAGTGCTAATTTTTCCCAAACCTATTGAAAAATACTCTTTCTAAAAATGTCCGAAATTTGGCACAGTTCTCTGAATATAAATAAATTAGAGATACAAAGTAATTTTCGGTTCATAACCGGGTATTATCAGTTCAGATTTATTAAGGATTCCAATACCTTTCCAACAGTGCTAAATTTTCCCAAATCTATTAAAAAATACTCTTTCTAAAAATGTCCGAAATTTGGCACAGTTCCCTGGATATAAATTGCAGATACAAATGAATTATCTGTTCATAACAAGATTAGATTATTCTGGTTAGAATCGTTTCAGATCTTTCTGGGATTCTTATACCTTTCGCAATGGTGCTAATTTTTTTTTCAAATTGATTGAAAATATTCTTTCAAGAACTTTTTTAATCATTGACTTTGAGAAAATGTTATTAGGATTGAATTAATGTAGGGTGGAGTAAGTACTTTTGGCCACTTTAAGGTTTCATGTGCTTGTAATTTTTATAACCTTTTTTTTAAATAAAATGAAATTTTGTACAAAGATTTCTTAAAGCCGTTTCTTCTTAATAATCCAAGAGAATTCCCAATTTTTTTTGGATATTTTAGTGAAAAATTCATTTTATGCAACTAGGGGAAACTGGGGCACCACCAAACACGGGGTACCACCAAACACTAATTTTTATTTCTAAACTACTAGGACTATCACGACCATTCCTTCAGTATACAAGCATCCCTATAGTGCCTATAAATTCCTATCGGTCTTATCCTCTGATATCCAATATCCGATTAAAAAATCGCAGTGTTTGGTGGTACCCCGTGTTTGGTGGTGCCCCAGTTTCATGCCCTATGCATGTTTCAGTACTTTTGGCCATTGTGTGTAAGCACTTTTGGCCTCTTGTTTCCAATAGAATTTTAATCAAATAACAGAAGAAATAGCTTTCGAAAACTTTCACAAATACACAGCACAATTTCTATTCTTATTTAACACCAATTTTATGTGATTATTAGAGTATTTTAAACGACTTTTTGCACGTTTTCTATTTGATGTAAAAATCAGTCAAAAGTCACGATTGTTTTTACTGAAAACCGCGAGGTGCGCCATGTGTAAAATGTATGGGAAAATGAATGGCCATAAGTACTTACACAACCGAAAAAAGTAAGCTCTTATAGCCACATCCGATTTTCATTTAATTTGTTAGAAAATCTTATTAAGGATGATATCACAATAAAATTTAGTTAATTAAGAAATGGACTTTCATTGAATAGCATCACATATTTTCATCAAAAATATGAAATAAATCAAAACAATTTCTCTTAACATTAACAGGTTTCTTAAGAATCCCATGTTTTTTTTTAGTGACTGTTTACCTTGCCGAGAATTTCTTTCTGAATTAATCAAGTCGATACAAAATCAAATATGGTTTTCTGATTCGTTAGATTAGCTTTAGATTAGATTTCGTTAGATTATACCAAATAAGACCCATTTTCCTGTTCTAAATAAACTCATAATTGCCTTACACTGTGATTTTACTTTAGGTGGCCAAAAGTGCTTACATGGCCAAAAGGGCTGACTCTACCCTAGTATTTTTGTATATTGACGAAAATTCTGATTAAGAAGTTTCTAAAATGAGGAAGTCATGGGGTATGTATTCATTTTAAAGATCATGTTATTTTTCCCTATTATACTTGTAGGAGGGTCCGCAGAAAACTCCAAGTCGTTATCTCAAACCGTTTAGCCTGTAGGTTTGAAGAAAATTGGACAGACAGATGAACAAGTAGCGTGAAATCATTAATAGGAAATCGTCCGTTTCAAAAAGGATGTGTTGAAAAAATTGACCCCCAGAGAGTGAAAAACGGAAGGTATCATTTCTTCAAAACGAAGAAAAGTTCTCAATGTACTCGATCTCGTGAGTTCGAGCATTCCACAAAGCTGGGGGACGCTTTCCCACTATTTTTCCATATGTGGTGACTAAAATAATTAAGTAAAGCATTAAAAGTGAATTTTGACATGCAACGAGATCAAACGAACGAGATTAAAGGACATTTTGACTCCTTACACATAAAGAGGCATTTTTTTCAGTTGAACTGAAATTATGCTTTAGTTTTTCCTATATAAATTTATGCATAGAAAATCCACATGTATATAAAATAGCAACCTATTTCAGATATTCTGAGCCGTTTCATTTATCATTTATATGTTATGTTGTTTAAATAATTTTTCAGGTACACTATTCTAACCTGTTGAAGCAGGCAAAAGTTATTATTGGAATGCTGAAATAATTTTGGTTCCATACCGTGCGTGACGTATTTTATATGGTACTCTAGCTAGGTAGACACTGAGTTCGATAACTGAAGTGAACTTGCTGTTTATAAAATACTTTAAAAATAACTTAAAAATAAAAACATAAATTTGATGATCTATAAAGTTTTCAACTTCGAATGGTTCTATCTTAAAAGTTGTGCTTCTGAAGATAGGATAAAGAATATAGTAGTTACGGTTGATATTAATGCTTTCTCTTTAGTGTTTGAACGATAATTTTTTTATAGATATCTAGTTGAATAAAATAAATCTTGGCGGAATCGTAGGAAAGTGATTAATGCTTCAATAAATTGAGATTGCTTGGTAAACATTTTCATAGAAATTCTCTTTGTTAATTTTGATGGAATTAATACACAAATTGCAATAGGGTAAGTGTGCCAAATTTCGGCATAATTGCATGCAAGCGCCAAAATCTCAAGTTTGAAATTTAATATCTTTAATAGAAATTGATTTTTTTAATTCCTTCTACTTAAGGAGTGTTTCTTAGAACCTTGTAGACAGTTTACCGTCTTTATTTGCTCTAAAATCATTCGTAATACATTTTAAAATGAATAAAAATGTAGACATAGCTTTGGTGGCCTATTTCGGCCACCTTCATTCTCATAGATTTTTACCTTTCGGGAATTCTCCCAAAGCCTTTTTTATGTCATCTCGTTTGTCGAAGATACATTTTTTGTTATTTTTTGCATTGTATAATCTCTAGAGCAGAGGTGTGCAAGAAACCGTTGAAACCGAATTAACGTCAAATGAAACATGTACGTCAATGGTCAAAACGCTACTATAACAAACTTATTTTGACGTTAATTCGGTTTCAACGGTTTCTTGCACACCTCTGCTCTAGAGTATGTAAAAACTAAAAATTCATGGAAATTTGAGGAACACAAAAGGTGGCCGGAATTGCAAGCTGGCCGGAATTTGGCACACTTACTCTACATACAACTTTGTTTTTAAATCAATATTTTTTCTAAAACACGAGTATTTGCGTAGATTGGTTTAATTTTATCAAGGCATTTGTGTATATCACACCGATAGCACCTCATGGCAATAATTCAAATTTACAGAATTAAATATGAGGAAAAGTCTGTTGATAAATTATGATTTTACGAAGCATAAATAATTTTATGTTTTTTACTTGGCCAAAAACTGTATTTCGTCAGGCAGGAAAAAAAATTGAATCAATAATTTCGCATCATAATGCGTTTCAGAAGTAACTAGCTATAAACTAGCCAAGTAGACCAATAAAAGAAAAAATCAATTATAACCACAAATTATATATAAAATCCTTTAAGATATCACCAAGAGGTCTTTTATTTTTGTCACACATTTTTTAAATTTAAAACATCACTATTGATGTGATAAGTTATTCTAAGGGAAAATAAACAAAATTGAAAGAGTCACGAATTTTACGAACGCACTCGACGCACTGCGAGCAAACAAAAAAAAAAGAACGAAATTATATGGGAAATATATGTAATATTGAGATACTGAAATGTATGTCACACACGGAATTCTTCGGCTTATTGACTATTTGGCTATCTCGCTATTCTCTGACATTTTCGGAAAATTCTCACACGTTTTATAAAAATTGCAAAACCGAAAGTTCAGTCACAAGTCGCTTAAATTAAAAGTAAATAGAAGGAAGAAAGAGAAAAATCCCTATATCTTATTTATTTTCATAAAGGAGAGCAATTGTATATACATATACCTCGCAACTTTAAGCAAAAATTTTTCACAATTTAGCCCAAATGTACACTAGTTAGTGACCCTATTCTAACACAAAATCACAGAAAAATGAATAAATAAGCACATTTTGAAGTTCAACAAAGGAGTTTGAAGGGAAAATGTTGGAAATTTTTCCTGTATATTGTCATATATTCAACTTTCTAGGTGAAAAACAGTTCTACAGAAAAGCTAAGAATCATGTTGCCCCGACGATTGCTCTACTGACACTAAATTTCTCTCCCTATTTTGCCAAGTTCTCCTCTGGCTCTATCACATAATATTGCAGAGAGAATATATTTGGGGAGAGATAATCCACGAGAGTCAGATTGAGAGAAAAGGTTAGGGTTGATATCTTGATTAGCTTACAGTAGGGATGATTCTTAATGTGTACAACTTTGATGAGTTACCTGGTTCTTAAATTATGACCAACCCAGATATCAATTAGGATTCTTTATAGGGTAATTTACCTAAAGTCGGACAGCACTGAAATTCGGACAGGGCCAAAAATCGGACAGCGCTGAAAGTCGGAGAACGGTTAAAGTCAGATAGCGCTGAAAGTCGGGCGTCTCTAAAAGTCGGACAGGGCCGAAAATCGGACAGCGCTGAAAGTCGGAGAACGGTGACAGTCAGACAGTACTGAAAGTCGGGCATCGCTGAAAGTCGGACAGGGCCGAAAATCGAACATCGCTGAAAATCGGAGAAAGTCGGACAGCATTGAAACTTGGACAAAGCTGAAAGTCGGACAGAGCCGAAAATCGGACAGCGCTGAAGGTCGGACACACTGAAAGTCGGACAGCGCGGAAATTCGGACAGAGCCGAAGTCGTACAGCCCTGAAAATCGGAGAGCGCTGAAAGTCGGACAGCGCTGAAATTCGGACAACGCTGAAATTCGGACAGGGCCGAAAATCGGACAGCGCTGAAAGTCGGAGAACGGTGAAAGTCGGACAGCCCTGAAATACGGACAGTGCTGAAATTCGGACATTTCTTAGGCATGATTTTATTTCATGGATAATCATAAACCTCAGCTTGACTGCAAAAATAGGCAACCTATCCCTTCTTTCCTAGGTTCTAGAATCACAAATGCAAAAATGGCCTAAAATGGGAAATTTTGATGACTCACATTTCGTGTGATTTCTCACAGTTAAATTGATTTTCAGAAATAATCACTTACACCAATAGATGAAGGGTTAATCTGGTTGATATTTACGTATTATTTTTTGCATCGAAGGAAAATTATTTTCCGAGTGGCGAAAAAATCCTAAATACTACACTGCGTGTTGGTTCAACCACTGAAAGTGTTATGGTTCGTCAACTCATCAGGTAACTCCAGCAGCTTAAAATCACAACATAACCTCAAAGAGGAAAACAAAGGAAAAGCAAGATGAAGAAAAGACAGCTGATAAATTTTTAGTGTTGTCACATTTGAAATTTTCACATTTCAGTCGATTTTTCGACATAAATTTGCAAGAAAAACAGTGCTTCAGAAAAATTAGAAGAAAACTGTTTTAGATACCTTTTTTTAGTGAAATAATGGTTTCCGTGGATTCGTGGAACTTGAATCTAATAATCGGTAAATAATTTTTAATTGTGAGCAAGAGTTATTCCAGGAAAAAATGCAATGACGAACCTTAACAACCCATCGTGCGAATCTTGCCTCCACAGGCAAGGTTCGCACAAATCATCATACTTTTTTCATTTTCCTGTCTAGGAAAAAGAACACATTTTACGGCAGTGAATGAGGCACGCATAAAAACTTAAAAGACCAGAGATTCTTGTGGCATAGCGCAATTGATTGTCCATTTTACAATTCAGCCAAAAAAAAATCTTGAATATTGACTTCCAAAAAGCGTGCGAACCATCCCTCACTTCCCCTATTCAAAATCAAACTGCCTTTGAAACTGTGCGTCTCTTAGATGCATAATAACAGGCAAAAGGTTTATGCGTCCACCGCCGTCTTAGCGTTGGTTCTCAACCTACTCCGGGGCCATAGATATGGGCCAAAGCCCAGGAGTTTAAAGCTTCTAAAATACCAAACTATTTTTGAAAGTTTTTAAACAATGTAAATTTTCATGTTAATCGATTTCCGAGTAATACCCTGCCAAAGTATGAGCTCATTCTGGGAACATAGTAGTATCAGTTTGATTACAATATGGCAAAAAAAAGTAGCATGCAATCCATATATTGCTCTCCAGTTTACAAAAATATAAAAAAACGCGTGGTGAATGATTTAATATTAACACATATATACTTTTTAAAAACCACTTCAAAACTCACACAATTATTTGTAATTTGCAACTCACGGAAGGCAATCACTCAGTTCCCATATGCTTTTACATAGAGTTCCGAAGACTAAAAAATATGATTACCGCGAATTATTTTTTCTGCTCTTGTATACATACAAACGAGACGCTCAAATGACCTTCTACAATCTTTAACTTCACACATGTAATTAAAAATATTATTGTAAAAATATATACTAGTATACTGATTTTGAATGTCACGGAAAAACTGAATTTTGCACAAATTCTGGGGCCACAGTGGGAACATGTTTTGCTTGCTTTCAGGAGAGGCTATATAACATCAAATAAATTGCATACTCCTTTTTATTGAACTTGTGTTCTCTTTCAACATCAAAAGTTCCCCTCTTCTCAGCATAGTGATAAGACTTGCGCACGTAAACACCACGCGTAATAGGAAGCTTTCATTTCGAAAGTCCAATTCAAGATTTAAACCAAAAATTTCAAGCTCTTCCCATGAAAAAAAGCTCTCAAGAAATTTGAAAACAACTTATTCAGAAAATTTTTAAAGTTTATTACATGATATTATGCTCAGAAAACCATCATACATTGGGATCTTTACAAGAATTTTAGCAATTAATTATGATATACTAAAAAATTTCCCGATTTCTGTCTGAATCCTTCATTTTCACATCTTTGGCTATATGGAAAAGAAAATTTAAAAAATATTATACATATTTGTTTTACCGCTATTTGAATATTAAAAAAAATAGTAAATCTTACGTTCCGTGGATTTTGCTGAGCTACTTGCTCCAGAATACGCCGGATATTGAGAAGCTAAAAGACAAAACATCATTATTTTACATTTTCGAAATATAAAAATTGCAAAGTATTTTGGATAAAAACGATTAATGTACAGTTTCGATACCATCGTTTGCAGTGAAGAAATTTTCACTGTTATTATTCGTACCAGAAACAGTAATAACTGGGGGTTTACGAACATTGTTGTTGTGCTTGAAATCTTTAAAAAAGAAATTAGATTAAAAAAAAACAATTTAACAGTGTTAATAACAATTAAAAAATAAACAAAAAACACATACTCCAACGATTGTTTGACCCTCCACGATACTTCTGATTATTTCTATTTGGCATAGATCCTTTCCTTTTGTCCACAGAAGTGCCATTTCGCACTGAAAACAACAAATAAACACAACACAAAGCAATTTCTAGTTTTTGTTGTACAACATTTTAGATCAACATGTGACATTATGCATGAAACATCCAGATTAAAAAACAACATGTGACGAAAAGGGGATTTTATAAAAGAATTAAAAAAAAGGAAGCCTATCTAAGAAGGACCAAAATCCGATTTTTTGTTTTGCCTCAATTCAAATGAATCTTTAAGAATTATTAGTAGGTACTATTCTAAAGAAAAATGAAAAAGGGGAAATTTTTCTCCTAAACATTTTTTTTAGCACATTTTTTGAGAAAAAAAGGGGGTGCGATTAACTTTTTTTCCTCGTAACTTTAACACTTTTTAGGTGTAAAAATATATCAACATTTTTAACGTTAATTTTACACCTTTTGAGGGTAAAATCAACATGAAAAAAGGTTAACTTTAAACCATTATAAACCTAAAAAGGGTAATATTTACACCGATTTCGGATCAAAATTTCAGGGTAAAATTAACATTTCCGGAATGTTTTTTTTTTTACTTTTTCGGATTTCTATCACAAGTGTAGGCTTAGGCTCCCCACCTTAATAAAACAAATTCACTTCCCTTTCTCAAGTTTCTACAAAAAGTTTGGTTTGTTCTTGTTAGACATAAGGACTAATTTTCTAAAAAAAAAAAAAAATTAACTTACCTTTCGGTTCTGGATCCTTTATAGCGTTTTCGTGATCAAGATTGCGATTGGGAGGAGGAACATTGAGTGGATGCAAAGATTTAGAATATTCCTTCATCGGTGGTGTCCTACTTCTTGCAAGTGGCTCATTTCTCGGTGATCGCGTTGGCTCACACGCGAAGGATTTATTTAAGACTGTCTGAGCTTCTTCACCGAGTTCTCCATCATCAGTAAATTCAACATCATCATCATCACCATCAGTGTCTTCACTTGAAGATTCTTCGTTATGCTTTGAATAGTCATGATCATGAATATAATAAGAAGTCTTATTAACTTATCTTTGGCCAAAAGGTTACTGCTTAAAATTTTAGGTTATGTCAAGTGTAACCTTAAAAAAATCAAAGAGGGTCCAGTATACCAGGATAAGACCACAATAAGATGGCAAAGTCCTTTAGGACTATGAAGTAGCGATTCTCTCTAAAGGATCGTAAACTGTATATAAATTATAGCTTGAATAAATGAGCAGGTCAGATCGCTCTTACCCATCTACGGGCTTTAGACCTAATGCTTAGCCATATGGCTTAACTTCTCTAAATTCAATCTAATTTCAATCAAGTTTTTTTGGAAAATTATCACTTAATATTGGTCAACACGGGCAAGTGATACATTAAATTTTGAAAAAAAAAATAAAAATAAAATTAGTTACTATTTTGAATAAACCATTGGGAACTGCATTCCAGTGGAATTTTTGATCAATAAGTTTATCTTTGTCAAATACAATTTTTGAATTCAAGAAGTATAACATATTCTGAGGTCAGGAACGTCAGGAACAAAGCAAATCATGTAAAGAATTTTCTTTTTTGAGGGTATGTTACGTATGGAGTAAAATTTCCTTATTTCACGGAAAGGTTATTTGAAAATTTAAGGGCTAGAATTTGAACTAGGATTTTGCAAAATAAGTTAGAGGAAGTCTTTTAGGCTTCTTACACGCTCTAGCTTCGAACATTTCATTTTTTTTTTCATATTTCTTTGATAAATCTAACCTAATCCTTTCAGGAAATGTACGACTTGTGAATAGATATTAAAATATATTGCTATAAGATCAGATTCATTATATGAATATGGGAAAAATATGCAGTATTCGAAGTCAGAGACAACTACAGTGCCCGCTCTCTAATCCGGATCGTCGTAATCCAGACAAGTTATCGACGGTTACATTTAAAATCATTTTCAGGTTATGTATGCACAAGTATTCAGCAATGAAAATGAATTATCCTGTGATGTTTTTGTTTAATAAATGAGGTATAATAGCATAGAATTCTCTAATTATGTCTTTTTAATCGCTTTTAAAACTTTTATTCTAATTCTAGAAAATAAAACCTTGTATTATATTTTCGAGACGTTGAACAAATTCAAAAAATTCATCCGGATTACGAAGCGGGCACTGTAATTGGCATTGTCAGGTTATTCTAAACATAACCTTCAAATTTTAAATTATATTTTAGCAATTATTTTCACAAATTTCTCCATTTCAGAGACAAATAGAAAGAAATCGGTGAAATTAGAAAATAATTATCATAATGGAAAATTTCTAAGGTTAAACTAATGAGTAACTTTCCTGTATAATTATTTTTTTTTGTTTAAGGATCATTTATGTTAGTTTAGTGTTTTATCCAACTTCAAAATGATCAGAAAATGCCTATACGCAGTAGAAATACGCCTTACAGGAAGCGTGCTGCCTTCGGACAACTCAAGCTTCGAACAACATTTTTGTCAATATTGTTTTTAATTAATTTGAGCCATTATAATATTATACAGTAGAGTTCCTAAAATTTGAACAATTGGGGGGTACTCTGAAAAAAATGTTTTGTCAAATTAACAGGACAAGTTTGTAAAAAGGATGTTCTTCTATATAGAATATGGAAAAGTCTTGTCAAATGGACGGCCAACTGGATCTTGTTAAAAGTTTGTCAAAAGGGTGTTTTTTCATATAAAATGCAAGAAAAAGTTTTGTCAAATTGGTAAATAACATCCTTTTGACAAAATTTCAACAAAATCTATTTGTTTGTTTAACAAGACATTTTTTTTTTTCAGAGTGTAGATGACATTTCCTACTCCTCAAATTTGAACAATATTTTCAAAAACGTAACGGAATTGATGAAAAAATGCACTTTCCCTAAATTAAAAAAAAATAACGTTAGAGAATATATCATTGTATGTATTTTTGTATGTATTTTTATTACCAACATTGTAATTTATTGTGAAATAAATGGAATTTGTTGAGAAAGGCAATATAATACGATAATATTGAGGAAACACCAGAGAAAAATGATTCTAATTGAGACACCATGTAAAACTTTCTTCGCATAACCTCGAATTTTACATTTTGAATTCAACAGTCGTTCAAATTTGAGGAGTTCAAATTTGAGGAACTCTACTGTATTTATTAACAAGTTTAATGTCTCATATTTCTTGAAAAGAGCCATACAAATCCATTAGGGACATAGAAAAAAAAAAGAATCGTCTGAAGCTTGTGTCATTCGAAGACGTTTCCCTTATGTTTTTGAGGTTATGCTAAACATAACCTAAATCTCGCTTACTATAACCTAGAACAGAGTAGTGCAAGAACCGTTTAAAACCGAACAAACGTCATAATGAAACTTGTACGTCGATGCTCAAAACGCTACCTGAACAAACTTATTTTGACGTTTATTCGGTTTCAACGGTTCTTGCTCACCTCTGACCTAGAAGGACAATATAATTAACCTTATGGCAAAATAAGAGAATGATGCCCATGACCTCAGATTTTAGAATAATCTCTCTACCAAATAAAAAGAATCATACTTAATAGTAAATAAATAAAATAATTACAGTAGAGTCTCGCTATAGTCCATATTTGGTTTCAAATTTGACACTTGGGTCGCACTAGTCCATGTCATTTTTTAAAATTATCAACGATTTTTAGTATTGAAATTGCTCGACGGCTTCCACTTTCTTTGCGATTGTGGTACTTGTCCTTGCTCTCTTCATTATGGATCACAATTATCACAACTACTTAATAAAGTTTGCCAAAAATATTAAAATAATTATGCATGTCGCATACTAAAAACATAACCTAACTTAAAATCAGTGTTTTGAAATCAACGGTCGATAAATTGTGGACTATAGAGCGATGGCCTATAGCGAGACTCTACTGTAAAACAAATGAAATAAAAATTACCACATAATCTGGATCATTCACTTCATCGTCCTCCTCATTGGCATACTTTTCCAACAATTCAGCAAGAGATAGTTCAGTTTCATCTTCAACATCTTCCTCACTTTCTTCATTATTTACTGACTTTTGCGGTATAATTTTAATATCTCCATCTTCGTAGTAAATTTTCTCCAAGCAGAAAATCTTTTGTAACTTATTCCAAAGAGCACGGAGAATACCAGGTCTCTTTGATGACTCCTCCCGATGTTTTCTTATTATTTTAGCGCCAGATTGCTTTATCGACTGAATCTTCTTCCTTTGTACTTGTACATAGTGAATCTGATTGGAGAAGATATCTCTTTTAAAGTATTTTATTTCTAAGTCAAAAAAAAAAATTCTGATGGTGTTTTGACTGTCAGCCTTGTTTGGATTTGGATGATAAATCTTACCATAGAGACAGGGGTCACAGGTTCAATCCCAACAAACCAAAGAGCAACACTCAGACTTTTGCGAATGAATCTCAGCCAGAGGAGGCCCGGAAGGAAGAGCCACCAGGAAAGGGGCCGTGTGAGAGGTGCATCAGGATCATTTGTAATTTCAGCAAGGCGTTGTGGTGGGATGGACCAGTAAGTCAAATTTTCCACAGTCCAGAGAATTCGATCGGCCAAATGCAAGAAATATTGACCAACAAGTGTCGCAGCCAAACGCAGCATCAGGGTATAGATAACCAGGGGCAATCCATATAATTGCTGTGGCATTTGTTCCGTTGCAGTCCTCGATGGCATAGCTGAACTCTTATCCCAAATGACCCTTATTATAGGTTTAACTAAGAAGTTTACAATTTTTTTTCAGTCAGTCAGTAAATTTGAATTGAAAATACGAATGATTTGGAATAATTCTTCTCATTTATTCTTTTTAAAACATCATCACCGATTGAGTGGGATATCGAAAAAGTGAACAAAGTTCAAAAAGTGTATCATGGAGTGAGACCGCGCTTCAATGCAATAAAATTTTACCGTTTTTTTCAACATTACAGTTTATTTATTGCCCTCTCAGCTAATTTTTTTTCTCAAGAAAATAAATTCACATTCTAATTTGAAATGCAATTTATCTTCAAACCCAATGCAAATTTTTAAGGATCAAAATACTTACATATCTATGCAATAAAGATTTCAGCTTTAGTTAGACTCAATTTTTGATGCAGAAAAAAAGAAACTTTCAATTACAGACAAGACATGATAAACCAAACTTTAAGATGATTCAGTTTTTAATATTAACACGTTCCGGTAGGAAAAAAAAACAAACAAACTTTATCCTAAGTAATTTAGCTGCAGAATTAATTGTACACATCAAAACTTAAGCACCCAACAGAGGACAGAAAACGACTGAATATAAAATTATGGGAATAATATGACTGAGATTACTCCTTATCAGAACGAATGCACTGAGAGAAAATTCAGGAAAATCTTTAATACTTCTACGATTTATAAATAATAATCTTTTTATTCTCAATATTCTGTACTGTAAAAACTAATATAAAACCAAAATTAAAATTGTGATTTTTTTTCACAAAAAAAAATCAATCTTCATGATAGGTATTTAAAACTCTAATTAGATTAATTTCAAGATTTGTTTTTATGCTTATATCAATGCGGAAACAAAGTAAATATAAGGGCCTCAATAGACTTGAGGATTAGCCGAGAGACGGCTTAGTGTAATTATATTAGAAATAAAGGTTAAAGTGCATTTCCATCATTTTCCACTAAGTCGTCTCTCAGCTTAAGTCGTAAGTGTGTCTAGGGCATAAAGCTTCTTTGATAAACTATATCAGAGGCGTGCAAGAACCGTTGAAACCGAATTAACGTCAAAAGAAACATGTACATCAATGGTCAAAACGCTAACAGAACAAACTTATTTTGACGTTAATTCGGTTTCAACGGTTTTTTGCACACCTCTGAACTATATTAATAATAAATATGCAGAGTATTATTATTTGGAGAATAAGGGCAGAATCACATTGACAGTAAAAAAAGAAATTAAGAGAAATTAATCGTACAGTTTTTTTGCTCACCGTTTATTTCACATCGTTTTATTTCCTCAATTTTCTTATATTATCTTTACCTAGTGCCACTGAGTATGAGATAAAGTAATGCGTAAATTAACGAAATACGATGAGGCTACGGCGAGCATTTTATTGTCAATGTGATTCTGTCCTAAATCATAAATGCATAGAGCGACAGAATGTGCATTTTCTCAAAATAAAACAAATGGCAAAACATTACAGTTTTGCGAAATGTTCAAACACATGAAACATGCTTTGGCCTGAGATACAAGCATACGGACATATTTATAAAAAAGTAAATACGAGAAAGTCATTTATGAATACTTTACCGATCATTACCGATTCCAAGACCTTTCCAAAAATTCCAAATTTAACCAAATCGGTTGAAAAGTGAACCCATCAGAGATGATAGAAGTTTGTTTTTCAAAAATTCATGATGGCGATTTTTTTTAAGTCATTAGGTACTGTTGATGCGGGTGACTTTGTCCTCTGTGGATGACTTTACCCCCTATGTTCGTAAGTTTTTCTTTAATTCTATCACTTAATGATAGTCTTTACCAACCCGATCTATCATATGTAATCGGTGACTATTCTTGTAATACGTAATTTTGAATTCCTTAGTAATCAAAATACTGTTGTACAATAGGATTTTTCTCAACCCTTTCCTGAATCTTGAGACACCTCAAAAGAATATGAGCCTTCTAGCTCAAAATTTCATCCCAATATTTTTGTTGTAATATCGCCAATTATTCACAATTAACCCAAATAACTGTATTCAAATAAATTATTAATAGGATCTTCTTGTGAAAATGACTTAACTCTAAGGAATTAAGCAATTTCCACATTTAAAAACCTCCCGTTTTCTCTACGTGAATTTTCGCGGCATTTCGAAGAATCCTAACAGGCACTACCAAATACACTTCGGCTTTTATTTTAGCTCAGCTCAGCTCAGTTCACCAACGGAGGACAAAGTCACCCGCATCAACGTTATGTAAGTGCGAAATTTCCAACTAGGCCACCTTTAAAATAAAACCAAAAAGAAAAAATCTAAGGTGACTTTTCGAAATAAACCAAAAACATGGTTTTGAAGAGGATGGAAGCGGTGAGAGAAAAACCTAGGTTACAATGATGCTCCTTGAATCGACTTATAGGAGGGTTCCTTGAAGACCGGTAGTTCGTATCTCTTACCGTTTGTCCTCTAGTTGGGTAGCTAAATAAAGATTACGAACAGCAAAAAATAACTAGCGATAAGCCTAGATCAGCTTTTTGTAGGTGAGATTTTTTAAATTTGGAACTAAAGATGTAAGATATTATACAGCAATTTGGAATAAAATTGGGATATAGACCAGAATCTCCTCTAGAATTTTGCCCCAAAACTTGATCTTATCAGTTAATCGGTAGCCGAAATAATTCAATTTTTGTGTTGGAACACGCTTTCTGACCACAGCGGACATTTCGTCCATGTGACGAACTACGACAATATCAAAGAATGATTGATCATTCACTTGTGGGTAGTAGTTGCTCTTCTGAAGCTAGTATTCAAGAATTTTTACTGACTTACCTTTAAAACTTCTGAACTTCTTCTTTCTATTTTTCATTTCCAATTACCGTCGTTGCGGGTGTCCTTGCACTCGGGGGGTGACCTTGCACTCTGCTCTGCTGTCTGTAAGACTTTCATTAAAAATTCCAGCACTTATTGATAGTCTTCGCCGATCAGGTCTTCCATGTCAAAGTAATATAGGGATATGCCATGTACCAAGAAACGAACAAGGATCCTCAAAAGGATACTTGTAGTTTTAGTAATATTCAATAAAATGGAAATATAGGTATTTTGCCAAAAAACGGCTCTTGTCTGAAGGACTTATTTCAAAAACGGTTTCAGAGTAGTAAATTGCCTAAATCTATTCTAAATTTGGTTGGCTAGAATAATTCATTTCGATTTTGTTAAGTTTTTCTTTTTTATTAAAATGCCTTTTTCGGTATTTTCTTTCTAGGAACGCACGATTTATGTTATAAAACGGCATACAATCTTTCTAAAGCTTTATTAAAAAAAGTATTTGAATAAAAATTATCCAATTATGTGGGTACTTAAAATAAAATACCTGACATATACAAGATGGCGTTGTTGCTATTTTGATTTGACGTTTCTGTCCGCCATTTTGATTAACCTTCAAAATCTAAAACGCTCAACCGATTTGAGATGAAATTATACTATGTTTTAGCTGATGTTATGACCGTTTGCTTTATTTATTTCTTTGTTTTATTTATTTTTTAATAACACTTGTAAGAGGAACGAATAAGACAAAAAAAAACTAAACTACCATGTGTCTAAAAAGAATAAAATGAAATAAATTGCTTTTTGAAAAAAAAAAAAAACCTAAAACAGGGGCCTTTCGTCATTTCATTTTTCCATACGTTTTTGCATAGAGGCACTGAAGACTATTGGCAAGTTTTTTCCTAAAGAGAATTGACTTATCAGTCTGATATATTTCGAAATTGTGCATTAAAAGCTATCTTAAAATATATATTTTATAGTGTTCGCCAAAGTAATACAAGAACTACGAGTAAATTCGTTTAAGTCGCGGTGCAATTGCTGCAAAATTTTTACAAAGAAAAGTGAAAAATAGCTTCACTTTTTATTAGGCTTGATGGGCCCCTGTTTAAAAAGTTATAAAACACAATTTTGAGATTAATAATTTCTCTCAGTGTAGTAAATCTCATCCTCTGTCTCTCTTCCTATTCATTTCATTTCATATTTGAAGGCAAATTTAACTGCACAGGAGTGACATTTCACTCAGGTTTCTTGCAATGAAATCATTTAAAATTTAAATGAAAATAGCCAATCGCTAAATATATACATCATTTTTGATAACTTTATTGACCCAAGTAGACAACTTTCTCTCTTTTACTCACCCAGTCTATTTCTTAGCAAGACGCAATATTTTTCAGAATATTGATAGCACAAAATTTATATCGAATGAAATGTATTTACTAAAAAAAATATCTTTTTTTTTCTAATAAATGTGCAATCCTGAATAATTTCTATGCTGCAATTACCAGTGCACACGAAGCACACATCCTATTCAGTTTTAATGAATCATTTCAAGCAAATTACTACCGAATGAACATAATTCTAATTAATTGCACTGCTTATCAAATGAAATGTTATTAAATAGTTCCTTGCCAAATAATAAGGGTCATCAGAAGTTTGCACATTCCATCTTATCTCTGCAGTTATGTAATTTCTCAACAACTTTCGAAGTCAAAATAGAAGAAAAGAATCTAAATAAGTGATACTTTAACTTGATAAAGCACAATCAATTGCTATGTATATAGCAAGACTCCGTGGCGCAACGGTAGCGCGTCTGACTCCAGATCAGAAGGTTGCGTGTTCAAATCACGTCGGGGTCAATGGGTTCTTTTTGCATCTTCTGACCACTGAACATTTTTTTTAGACAATCTTTTAATCCTTTATTAACCTCTTTGTATTCCACAGGATGCTTGCACTTCTGGTGGATCTACTTATTAGATGCAGACTCACTGATGTTGCAATTTAATGCTTTTCACCCTAAAATTCAGTTTACGGTGGAGAAAGAATGTGAGGGTGCCCTTCGATACCTTGACTCAACAATACATAGAAATGCGACAAATACCCTCAGCACTGTTCGGTACGTTCGGTATTGGAACCCAAATTCCTCCCAAAAGATGCTTAAATTACTAGAGTGCACACCCACGAAGCACCATCATCAATGTGGGAAGGAACCTCATAGGCCGGGCACGTTCGGTCACCACGAAACCGGGAGTAAATCTGGATCCCATCATGAGAGATATCCTCAAGAGAAACGATTTCCCTAAGAGAGTCCACTGCACAATCGGGTAGATCGGCCACGGCACAGATCCTTCAGCCTGAGAGATTCTCTCTACTCTCACTTACATCAAGGGCATTTCTGAACGCATGAAGATGAAGATCTTGAGGACTACTGCAGCCAACGTGGTCTTCTAACCACCGTGGAAAGTGGAGGAATACCTCAAGAAAGAGAAAGACCCAGTTCTTAAGTTCCAGAGGTGTCAGATGTTGTGTATTCGGTGTCTTGTGGGGATTGTGAACTTAGCTACACAGTAAAAAATTGTGTGAAAAATAAAGTTATTACAAGCATTTTGGTTGTAAATTGTAAAATCGTCAGTTAAATCAGCATTTGTCGTAACTTCCTTTTAACGACTTTTCAGGAGACAAAATTTTCAGTTCAGCTTTATTTTTCTTAAAAATGAGCCCCGAATTCGACACTTTTGAGTCAAAATAATAAAAGTGGCACTAATAAACTGTAAGTTAACTCGAGAAAATCTTTATAAAATGATTAAACATTAGATAACATTATGACTAGCATAATGTTAGTAAAATTATGTTTGCGTAATGAAATTTGTGTGTGGAAAAATTTGAGTGAGAACTGTTAAAATTTCATTGTTCACTATTGCATTTTTTCTAAGATTTTAGTCATTTTTCGCATTTCTTACCGTCTAATTGTCTTCTAGAATCATTCATTGGATTCTTAAAATGTGCCTCAGTCGTGAAAAATGAAGAGTAATTAAAGTGCGTACCATTACCATAAGGTCACTTTGCAGAACTCAAAATTTTTTTCTGTATTCGTTTTATTTAAATTTTTTCTGCAAAATACTTTGAATTGAATTAATTGACAATAGATTATTGTAATTTTTTGGCACTGCAACAGCTCTCCCATATTTCCATTGAAGAAATGCTGATTTTTATGGTTTTCCAGTGTATCAAAACACCATAAGGTCACTTGTCAATAATCACATCACATCATTTCCTCGCTGCTTAGCAATTTAAGTAAATTTCCAAGGGGGAGATATTTGGGTGAAAATGTGTACACCACTTCCAGGCACTTCCACAATTTGTATGGAAGAGGCCTTCACACTTCCGAAAATTCGCAATACTTCCAGCACTTCCTGCACTTCCTGCACTTCATGCACTTCTCACACTTAGAAATCAATCATTTATTTAATATGATGAAATATTTAATTAGTAAAACTTAAAAAAAATTAACGAAACTTATTTTTACGCCTATTTTTAGCATTTTCCTTATATTTTGAATTTCTAGCTCCCGATATTCTTGTATTTTTTAATATTATCTGCGTTTTACGAAGGAATATCAACATATTTTGAATTTTTCTAAGATACCAGTAAAGCTACTTTTGGAAAATAGAGTATCTAAAAAAAGTATTATCATTTGTAATTATTGAAACTGTTCTGTAAAGTCCAAAAGTATGAGTGCAACAACTAATTCAGCACTTCATACGTATCTTGACTTTTTATTAAATTCCCCTTATTCCTTTCAGCGAAAGAATGTAGCACCTAATTATCGAGCAGCTAAACATATCCAGGCTTTTCTAAATAGCAAAATACGATCTAAGTACTGTTTTCCATTTAACAATCTCTTTAATTGTTATCCACAAAATTTCTTTCACTAGGATACTCACAACATTTCCATCAATATTAGAGACAGAGACTGTTTAAAATGGAATTGATATTTCGAAGAATAGATCGAGATAGATTGTTGTTGCTTTCTTCCAAATTCATTTTATTCATGTAACAAAGTTTCAACGGTTCAAACGGTACAACGGATTAAAGACTATCTGTAAGAAAGGGGTCAGCCATGAAGCTTTCATTTAAAATATAACCTCAAATTTTACCTGAGCAAAGCCCTCTTTTAATCTCGCTCTACTCTATTTCTCAGTTTGTCGTTGAGGTCCTATAAATTAGAAAATTCTATCAACTCCTAATTTCCCTATTCATTTCCTATCCCTTACTTACAGATATAACATTTAGTCAATTTAGCTCGCACGTGGCGTCTTAAATTCTTGCCGGAATATCTGTTCTTTGGTTCCAGTTTCCTAGAAACACATTTCCTACAGATTTCTAAGTCAATTCCCTTTTTTATCAGTCTACTTACGATATTCCAAATTCTAAATCAATATAATTTGACTTTGATTTATCACTCAATATCTTTGCGTTCGTCTTGCTCAGAATTCCCTATCACAGTGTGTTCTAAGCCCCTAACAAAATGGATGCCTCTTCTTATTTAGTACACAATTAGAATTTGAATCTGCAACATAGATCTTAGAGAAAAGACACGATTTAAATAAACCCCCTAAATGTTTCTTTTTTTTAATGGAACTCCATCAGATAGATCGTTCCAAAATTAGTCTAAAATTAAATATTACAAATGCACCTTTCGTTCCTCATTTTGTAGGACCACAAATCGATTTTTTTGATGAATACTTTTGGCATCGAAGAGATGTAATACAATAAAACCTTTCCAGTATATCGACGGTTCCATTCCATACTATTCTAAGTCGACTTAGAATTATATTACTCCGAGAGATATGTTGTTCCTGGGACCGAGATCTACAACTGGTGAAAATTTGGTGGTCATCCGGCGTTCGGGTAACGAGATATTCAATTTTTTCGAAAAAATTTTACACGGGCAGCATAGGAAATCGCCAACTTCAAATGGCTCTCCTCAAATGCTGTCATGCTGAGATAGAATAGTATGGAATGGAACCGTCGATATGCAAAAAGGTAAACAAAAATTGGTGGATGTAACCTATGAGATACCTCTTAACGATATTCGCGAAAAAGTCCCACGAATTTATAGATTTTATTAGAAAAAAAAAATATATCAAATTTATTCACAGCCAATTGCAATAGCTGTCATTATTTGTGAACCACTATATGAATTCGAAATTCCTGTAAAAATTAAAGAAAATTTTTATTCAGTTGAATATTTCCTCGGAAAAATTACGACGCAAATCAAGCTATAATAAGTCTGAGCGTATTTGCTGTATTTCATTGTCATAACCGAACTTGAAAATATGTTAACAAACCTTTCCAAATTATACTGCCGCTCGAATTAAAAATCTCAACTAAAACTAACATAGTCTGAAAAATACGGAATTAGACAGAAAATACTTTATATTCGAGTACTCCCACTTCCAAAGACTTCCAAGCACTTCATTTTCACCTGTACACCACTTCTGACCCTAATATCTCCCCCTTGCAAATTTCGCATTTTTCTTATTCTATAATCTTTTCTCTAGGAAGCTTTCCAATTTTTTTAAAAATATTTTTCAAGAGATTTCTTTAATTTTTCCTAATTTTTTGTTATTCTCTTATCAGTTTACCATTCCCAAAAGGGTCCCAAAAGGTCAAAACAGTGTAACAACGGTTAGTTCAAATTTTCGTCAAGTTTCATAAAACTTCAGTTGGATTTTGTTTTGAAAGTGGAAAAGGGAGTGTTTTGGCCAGGAAAAAATGTCTCGGAATGGAGGAGGAAGCTGTGAATCTAACAGTGATCAATGAGGAAATTCGCTCCCGGAAACATACAATGCGACTGTGTCTTGGGACTGACTCTGACGACAAAAATGGGGCAAATATCGTGGTTGGTGAGTCTGAAGAGCTCTCAAAAAACACTTCCGGATGCTTTTTTAATCCCTGTTCTCTGTCTGTTTTAGACCAGACACCTACTCCCACCAGGCTGATTCGTAATTGTGAGGAAGTGGGACTGTTTGAGGACCTTAAGCATGTGAATCCATTTGAGGAAACCTTCAGGAGAGCCGTTGAGGATGCAAAGACTCCGGATGGGGCGAGTTTGATGCTTCCGGAAGGGGGAACTTTTACGTCCCAGGCGAAGATTGTATCTGAGGATACCTTGCACACCCCTCATATCTTTCCGTCGACGTATTTCGTGGCTGAGAGTCAGGAGAGGCCTAAGAGTCCGGGAAAGGAGAAGGAGGAGACTAAGAGTGTCCGGGAAAAGAGGAAATGGATGCCAACGAATTGGAAACCTCCGGTGAAGATTGAAAAACCTGTGAATATCCTTCCTAAGACTCCAACGCCCCAAATTTTGCAGCCAGCCATTGTTTTTCCGCCCACGGTGATTGTGAAGTGCGTGAGTCCGAGTTTGGTCACAAAACTGCCCCCGGAGACTTCAGTGGCTCAAACCACGTCAAGTATTGTGAAGAATAGACTGAGGATCCTCTGTTCCGAGCAGAAGATCCAGCCCAAGGCTGTACCCGTGTTAGTGAAAAAGGAATCGACGACTGAGAAGGATGCTCAGAAGAATCCCAATAGCCAGGGAGATAGGAACAAAGGGAACAAGGCAGCGGTCAAGAGATACAGGTAGGGAGGCTTAATCTTTGATTCTGGGGGGTTTTGTGTGGATTTTTAATTGATTTTCAGAGCAAAATTGAGGACTTACCAAGACTTCCTGAAGAACAGCAATCAGCAGCTTCAGGATGAGAATAAACAGCTGAAAGAGCAGAATGAGAAGCTGAAGTGTCTGCTGAGGAAGCACAATATTAGTATACCGGAAGAACTGGAAGTTCTGGAGAGTAGCAAATAAATTATTCCTGAAAAGAACTTACCGCATTCTGATTCATTTTTATGTTCTAGAAACAGGTTAGACATCAGTTTCTTTTGAAATAAATAAGAAAACTCGACAAAAGACTTATAATTACCCGGCAAACTCTGATTTTCCAACCGGAAATTCTCGAAAATGAGAAAAATCCACGCTTACTATAAACTTCCTGACCAAAGGCCAACTGAGAAACCTTCGTTCAATTTCAAAATTTAAAAATCGCCAAAAAGTTGGCAAAAGGGAAATGTTTTTCTTTTCATAATTTAGAACGGAAAAAGCAGTTTTCATCCAAGATTTTTAATTATTATAAAAGAAAAATTAAAAAACCAGCGGGTTATGGGAAAATTTCATAATTTTTCAGAGAAAATAGAGAAAATTGAAGACAATCACCCAAAAAAGTTCGTCGGGATCAAAAACTCAACGAAACGTCATTTTTGTGGATACCGGAAAATTTTCAAGGCATCATGAATAAGGTAAATTTTCACTAGATTTTCTCAATTTCCCAGGCTGGAATCCTTATCAGGATTCTCTTGAGTTTCCCTGCTATTAAATTCAATTGAAAATTTAAATATTACTTGTTGTTTTCCCCCTGAAGTTGCAAAAAGAATTTGAGGCGGCAAAACGGGAACTCCTCGATGGGAAGTATTTGGAATATGATCCAGAATGGGCCAATTTATTTGCCTGGCTGCGTGAAAATATCACAATAGACAACTTTGTGAGTAAGTCAATGGAAGAGAATGCCAAGTGTGAGGAATTTTCCGAGGAGGAACTTGCTAAAATAGAAGAAGATTTTCCGGGTATTTTTGAGGTTAGGGATAGTGATCTGAAAGCCGCTGAGGCTCAATTGGGAGCCCTCAAGAAGGCAGAAGTGGAGTTCCGGGAGCAAAATGCACAACTGGGGTGAGTACTTTTTGATTTTCAGCGCAGCATTTGGGTGGTTATTTGAAGAGATCGTTGTGCAGGAAGATCCTGGAGCAAGTAAATGATGAGGTCCGGGAGTTGTCAAAGAAGACCGTAGACACTGAAGCTCGGTGTGAGATTTGGAGGCAAAAGGTGGAAGCTCACGAGGAAAAATTGGATTTCTTGAGCAAGGAGAGGGCTAAAAAGGTGGAGAAGTTGAAAGAGATTTACAAGAGTCCTGAGGAAATCCTTGCTGTCGGACACATTCCAATGGATGCCTTGAAGATAAATATGCTAGCTGCTGAAAATCTACTTGACAATTGCATGTCAACCTTCAACACCGGGGGAAGTGGTTCGGATTTTGAGAATCTGAGCGGGAAGATTGAATTCTTTGCAGAGGAAAACCTCAGACTCTATGAGAAGTTGCTGGAAATCAAGGAAGAACTTGGCGGAGTGGAAGCAGCTAGTGAAATGTTTAATAAATTCACAGATTTCCCAATGACTTCCGAAGAAATTGAGTAAGTTCTCCATAAAGGAAGATTCCCAAGATCTCATTTCCCTTTTTGAATTATTCCAGGAGACAAATAGCTGAAATGGAGAACAGGTCCGAGATATGCGTGATGCAGATTGAGGGCCTCACTACCCAGTGCATGATGGCCAAGAAGCTGGAGATCACCAAGGAGAAGCAGGAAGTTTACAGAAAGATTCAAGAGGAGAGGCTTCAGAAGTCAGAAAATCGTCTTCAGCGTCTCCAGGAAATCAGCAAGGTCACCGGGCAGATCAATCTCATAGCAGACATAATCTGGGTTCTCCTACAAATGGATAGAAAGAGGATTAAGGACGTCATCTCAGTTTTGGGTAAGACTGATCAAGTCGATCTTGAGGATCTCCTCTGGGACTTCGATTTCAATGCATCATCTCTCGAGCCGGACATTCTAGCTCCCTTTAGAGAACCCACGGTGAAATTTGTCCTAAATCCCAATCGGAATGACTTGATGCAAGAGAAATTTTGCCAATTCCGCAGAATTGAGCAGGCTCTCAAGGACATGGTATTCGGTCCAACAAAGACTCCTACCCTCTACTCCCCAGAAATATCCATCCGAATGCACTTCCTAAAGATCTTGGGGACGCAGAATGAGGCTCAACTGAAGGAGATCAAGGATCGCTATACAAAGGAATACCTTGAACCGAATAAAAACAAGATCTGGGGTTACCGGAGGCGTCTCTGGATCTGGTTTCTCACTAAGCCTGAAAAAATACACATGGCCATTGATTATGTGACCAGGGAAGCTGCAAATACTCCAAGAAGGACCAAAACTTTGCCTGGAATCCGGAACGTTCAGTGAATCTCTTTGGAAGGGAAATATTCATTCGATTCATATCACTCATTCCATTTGTTTTTGTTCAGAATTTTTCTTAAATAAATTTTCATGAAGATCCTTCCCATGCTTTCATTGGAACAGAAATGGTCAGCAATATCCGATTATCATCCAACAAAAATTTGAAGTGAGGTTATGTATACTTTTCCAGAAGGCCCAGGGACACCTTTTCCTCTTCGTTCGTAAAACTCGTTTCTCAGCTCAGCAACTTGGTTTCTCTTGTGCTAGACAACGGTACTATTTCCAGACAATACTCAATTGATTATGAAAAAAAAATCCGCTCCATTCTAAAGCAAATTCCAACATCACCACTTCGGGAGGCGAAACAAAAGTAAATTGAAATGGAGGGAAACATAAAAGTCTCTTTCGTTATGTTTCATATCACACGAAAAACAGAAAAAAACTGCTATTTTTAAATTGGAGAATGTGAAGTTGCTCGCAATAAAATTCTTTTTACATAACGCCCCTATAACGATGCATTCTGCAAGTTTTACTTCCACGGAAAAATCTTAAGCTTTAATTTAATTTTTAACCCATTCCTTACCGTGGTATCACACTTCACACTAGAGAATTTCACATTAAAATTTTAATGTGATTCACATTAATTGTTGCTGATATGTGTCCTAATGTGTAATTTTCGTCAAGAGCTTTTAGAAATTGATTCATTTAGTGATAATAAAGTGGACTCGAGTCGCAAAAATTGGTTTAAATAGCATAAATACGATTGATAATTAATGAGCAAATTAATGAGAATTTGGCAAAAATTTATGAACAAAATTTGCTCTTTAAATATTCATCAGATACTGCTTTATTGCAGTTATTCGGCAGTATCTGCGCCACAATTTTCTCACCAATTTATTCGTGATAAACACTTTGAAACCCGAGCCAAAAAATGACGTAAAATACCAAACTGACAAGGAGGAGATATTAGGGTGAAAATGTGTACACCACTTTCAGCCCTGCACACTTCCAAAAAATTCGCAACACTCTCGAAAATGCTGCAATACTTCTAGCACTTTCTGCACTTCATGCACTTCTTACACTTACTAAACAATAATTTATTTAATCTTATGAGAAATCTAATTAAGAAAATATAAAAAAAATATCTCAAGAAATTTATTATTCCGCGTATTTCTAACATTTTTCTTATATTTTGAATTTCTAGCGACAGATATTCTTGCATACTTTCAGTAATTTAATATTATCTTTGTTTTACGAAGGGGTATCAACATACTTTGAATTTTCCTGAGAGACCAAGCTTCTTTTGGAAAATAGAGTCTCTAAAAAAATGTATTGTCGTTTGCAATTATTGGCGGTGTGCTGGAAAGCCTGTAAGAATTCAAAAGTACGAGTGCAACAACTAATTCAGCACTTCAGATGTATCTTCACATTTTATTCAGCTTGATTCTCTCCCTGGTTTCAAAATTCTTTAAAATAGAAACGTATAATAGAAACGTAAAATAGAAAATACCACTTGCAAACTGGCATAAAATGCCAGCGCTGATATTATCAACGAAAAGCTTTTTTTTCAATAGTTTTTCGATTCGTAAGAATTCTACAACAGTTCTAGGACTGTTATAGGACTAATTTTCCATTAAATATTTTCTCATTATCTTATCATTTTTATATAAATTTTCTGAAAATTGAAAAAATGCCACGGTGAATTTTTACAGATTTTTGTAGCAAAAATCCAATTTCTATTGCTTTTCCTTTTTGACCATCGCACAATAACTTTTGTTTGTAAACATGTTTTCAAAGTTTCCCATGAGAATGAGCGAGTTGACTAGATCTAGATCTCACTCACTCTCATTGGTATGGAAAAAACATGTTTACTAAACAAAAGTTATTGTGCGTTGGGTATTATTCCTAGCATTTTGGCAAGGATTTTAGGACTCGTATCACTATATATTTGCGCTTTTTTTTTTAAAGAAAATTTTATGTGAAATTCAAATAGGAATTCGAAAAAAACAAGGCGTAAAGCGAATTTTCACATTATTTTTCTCTACAGTATCACTTAACAACAATTCTAGGTTTTACATTATTTAATTTTTAATCTTTTAACATTTTTAAGTATTTTTTACGATTTTTTTGAATCATGACAGAAACTCAAAAAATGGTAATATTTTTTAGGTTATGTAGTATAAGCCATTCAAATGGCCATTTCTGATGCCAACTCCATATAAAAAAGGTGGCATTTTACGCCTACCTGGTATTCTACGCCCATTTTTTAGTTTATTTCCTATTTTTTAAATAATAGAAAAGTTATCAACTATTTTTCCACTAAACGAAAGCTAATTAAATTCTCTATATATTCGTGTTATTGTTTTAGTATAATATTGAATAGAATTCCTACTATGAAGCTGAGCTCTTTTTCCTTGCAGATAGTGATACGATTAACAGGTTAAAAGTAGCTTTTAACAACTGCGTAAGGTATATCTGCTCGCTTGGTCCCCGTGATCACATTACTCCTCATAGGGACGTGTTTGTTGGTTGCGATTTACCGTCCTTCCTTCAAATGCGTGCCCTTCTCTTTCTGCATCGCCTGGTGATAGCTGGATCACCTGGTTACCTGGCTTCCCTCTTGACGAGGGGGGGTTCGACTAGGGTTCAGGGATATTTGGTGCCTAGGGCGGAGCAAAATCTATTTTACCGCACTTTTTTGGAAAAGGAGTTGCCTTATATAATTCCCTTTCCCGTGAGGCACGTAGCTCTCAACGAGCGATTCAGAAACATTTCCAAACTGGGCTTAACTGATTAGTTTATATTTCTTTTTGCTTTCTTTTTTCTCTTTTTCCTATTATTTATTATTTTCTTTCCTTTTTTCCTTTTTTCTGTCTTTTTTTTCTTTTTCTTTTAAATTCTTTTTTCTTGCCACGCAATTGTAAGACGGTTGTACGTACCCTATTTGTTGTGGATTTTTGAAATAAATTAAATTAAATTAAATTAAAAATGAAGCTTCACACTTAAAATTGGAGTAAAATGTCACTTTGGGTTTTAAAGTGTTAAATTGTGATAAAAAAAAATAGTGCTAATTATCTACTATTTATCGCGCACGAGATGGAGAAAGGACAAAAGACCTTGAAAAAGTTCGGTGCAGAGGATAAGTAAGAAAAAATCTAAACAAAAATGTGTTCGATCTACATTTTATATTCCTTTATAAACTTCTAGGATTTCGTGGTCAAATGAGATGGTGGCCCAATGAGGCTGTGTATCAGGAAACCGTCATTTGAGACTACAACTGCCGGGAATACAAAAATAGAGGCAGCCGATCTGATGGTTTTCAGCCCGTTTGCGGAAAATTGAGTCACCAATCGCCGGAACTAACTGGTGGGATATCTCCCGGAGTAATTATAAGGCTAAGTTGCTAAGTCGATTTAAAACATTATGGAATGGATTCGTCGATATGTATCAAGCCTAAATTTAAATTCTTTAACATTTTATTATTTATGGTACATTTTATTCTTATTTTTAGCCACGCTACGTGTATTATTATTTTTTATTTATAAAGATTTAGATTGAAAAGGTATTTTTTTTAAAATAATTCTACAGATTTATGAATAAATTTCTAATCATCTTGAAAAAGAAAATATTCGCAAAAATAATCAGTTTTCTAATTACAGGTTATCACGGCTATAGGGGATCTCCAAAAAACTCAAAGCCTCAGCTTGAAAATTTTTAACCTAAGCCTTAAAATAATTAATGATAAAAATAATGCAAAAAAATCATAGAATATTAAATATAAATTCAGCGTGACGATTTTTCAGCTAAAAGTACCCCTGGAAATCCAAAGGAACTTCCACACTGTTTGGTTATAGGGCGCTTATATACAACTTTTACACATCACAGCAATCACAGTTCATTCTTTCCGGCAAAGTCAGGAAGGAAAGGTGAGTTTTCAATTAATTCCTATTCTGGGCATAATTTACTGAATTCTGTTTGCTACAGTCCCCTAGAATTGCCACTAATTGATTTATTAGTCGCTTTTCCTGGAAGATTCACTTAAAAACTGACATTTGCTTTTGATTTTTAGGTTAGATCATGGCACCACAGGCAGTGCCAGCTTTCAAGCATGAGCAGGAGGGATTGGGTATCAATGCCATCCTCCTGGGACCCCCAGGATCCGGCAAGGGCACTCAGGTAAGTCTGTGATTCCCCAAAGAAGTAGTACCCAAAAGTGTTTGGAAAAGAAAATAAGGTCCTTTAGAAGTTGTCCAGGAAGCTGTGTTCCTGGACTCTTCTCGGTTGGGTATTCTAAGTCTGTCATTGATCCTTCACTGGGATAGAGTGTTAGATTAGGCAGAAGAATCTGCCACGGAGAGAGCTAGAAGTGATTATGTAATTCCTTGCTTTGCAGGCGCCGCTGCTGAAGGAGAAGTTCTGCGTCTGTCACTTGTCCACAGGGGACATGCTGAGGGCGGAGATTGCTTCAGGGTCAAAGCTGGGTGGGCAGCTGAAGAAGGTGATGGATGAGGGCAAGCTGGTGTCGGATGATCTCGTGGTGGACATGATTGACAGCAATCTGGACAAGCCAGAGTGCAGGAATGGATTCCTCCTGGACGGATTCCCTAGGACTGTGGTGCAAGCTGAAAAGGTAGGATTGAATATATTTCTGTCTTCAGGGATTTTCAGGGATTTTTCTTGAAAAGAAATTGTGTTAGTACACTGAAAGAAATTGATCGAAAAAAATATAATTGATTTGACAAAAGTTTTGTAAAATTGTTTTTGATGGTTTTTGAGTGCTTTTAAATATTTATTTTATTAATAAATACTTTTTAAACAAATTTATGGAAGGTCAAATACCGTAAACGAAAAAAATAATAATAGACTTTCTGTGAAAGAACATTTGTAATAAAATTCAGAAATATTTTTCAATTACAGTAGACTCTCTCTCAAATGGACATTTGGGGTGAAATGTCATCCGGTTTATCGATAGATTTGGGAGTCAAAGCCTTTGTAAATTCCACAAAAAGCGCTCAATTATAAAGAATCACGATAAAATAGGAATAACTACAGCGAATTTGAGCAAATTAGCTTCATAATTAAACGTGAAAATTGTCAACAAAATTTTTCGTCCGATTGAGCGAGAGTCTACTGTACATGTTCTTTTTTGAATAAATTATTTCTTTATAAATGAGAAAGTTAGATGGGGATTTTTTCTAAGATAAATCATATTTAGAATTTTTCTTTTCGGAAACTGATCATTATTAATACCATGCTATCACATTAGGATTTTTTCAACTTGTAAATTCAATTTAATTTTCAGATGAAATGTTCCTATGCGTTATTTTACATTAAAAATCATTTGAATTTATGGATTTTCGCCTATTTATTGATATAAACTAATACTTGCTAAAATATCATAAATGTGGTTGCTCAATTAAATTTGAATTCAGCAAAATTAAAATGTTAAAATTGCTCATTAATTTCAATTTTATTACAGTTAAATAAGTAGTTTTTTTTTGAAGAAAATAGTTCTCATTAAATTTATTCACTTCGTGAGCCCCCTTGCCTACAATCCTTTCTTCTGGCTTTGGAGATTCTTTTGCATAACCGATAAGTGACTTATAAGGCTTTTTAAGTACTATTACACATTTTCTGAAGGCATTCACAATCAAAAATCCCAAAAAACAATATTTAAAATTGAGGAAATTTCTTGCAAAATGTGTCCTGACTGTGAGAATTTTCAAGTAAATTCTAGAAATCTTTTAATGCTCAATTGGCTCAATTGAATTCAAAATTAAATTGTGAAAATCCTAGTGTGATAGGACCGTTAAATATCCAGCAAAACTTCCTTCTGCAATTCCGCAATTGTTCTTCTTTTTCCTTTTTTAAAGGCCATTATTCAAAAATCGCACTAGCGATCGTAACGGCAAATAACCAAAGCTATCAAAGTTTGTCTCAAGTAAGCGAAGTCTCACACCCGTTACCTAGTGGCTGCTTCAGAGGCGGTAATTTCAAATCTATTCATTTTATTGGAAAAATTGACGAAAATATACGTAATGAAATGAAAAGAATAATTTTTTCATAAATAATAAATAATTTTAAAGGCCTCAGCTGCAAATCACATCGTAAAATTTTTTTTGTTCTCAAGAAAATTCTTGTACAATTTATCAAAAAATGCAGAATTTTCGGTTAGGAGTATCTTTAATACTGTTATTTAATCCTTCTCTATAGACAGCATACCATACATGAAAATCATGATTATAAATTCTACCAAGTTGATAAATAATTTCAGAGAAAATATTCCAAATCAATTTTGACAGAATGACATCTTGAGGAAAGTGCTGAAATTTCATAAAATTTTCTGTAGAAATTCTGCAGAAAATTCTGCTGAATTTTCATACAACGATCGGATCTACCTCTAGAACAAAATTCTGCAGAATTTTGTTCTAGACGTCGAATCTAGACGTCAAATCTGACGAATGCTGCAGAAATTCGTCAGATTCGAAAATGTAACCGCCGAAAATTCTGCAGAATTTCTGCAGAATTTTGTTCTAAAGGTAGATCCGATCGTTGTATGAAAATTCATTAAAAAAAAAATGAATGAATTTTCAAAGAACGATCGGATCTACCTCTAGAACAAAATTCTACAGAATTTTCGGCAGTTACATTTTCAAATCTGACGAATTTCTGCAGAATTCTGCAGAATTTTCCGGGTGGGTAAGGAGAGTGATAATAATTTTAAAATACTTTTAAATCACAATGATAAGGCTTATAGTTTGCCTCAATTTTGACATACATCGTGTAACGGTCACGAGTGCACAAAAATTACGCTAACGGTATATTCTAGTACATTTAGAGAAATTCTGTAGATTTTCGGCAGAAATTCTTGCCTGAAAATCTGTAGATTATCGGCAGGAATTCTTGCGAAAATCTGCAGATTCTCGGCAGAATTTCTGCATAGGAAATTTGCATAGTCTCCATTGTCTCAACAAAAATATTGTTGATTTATCAAGAAACTGTAGAAGTTACAAAGAAAATGGTATGCTCTGCTGAACAAGCATTACCGTTAAAAACATGCGAGCAAAAATACTAATTTCTTAAAAATCGCCCATGAAATGATACAAAAATATGAAATTTAGGTCGACACTCTGCTTAAAGTTTTCACTTCACTATTCTCTACTTAGAACACGGCGTCGCAGAATTCTTTATTTTATATAAACACTGTGATATCACCAAGAATAGCTCGATTGAATTTTGCAAACAAAATTCAATGAAAAATATTCCATCTTTTCAGACACAGCTGTCTGGAAAGTCTGGAATGTAGATAAAAATCTACAGAAAATCGGCAAAATATCTACAGAAATTCGTCAGACTATGCACCAGGATTCGTTAGAAAATCTGCAAAAATTTCTGACGAATTTTGTCCCAAGCCCAAATAAAATTTGTAGGAATATCTACAGATTTCTCGGCAGATTTTCTGCAGAGGTGTAGATATTTTCTGCAGAAATCTTAAAGATATCTGACGAAATTATTTGACGGGGTATGAAAATGGATTCATACTGAAGGGTATTCTCCGGGGACTAGCCTCGTAGTCAATTACTGACATATGAGTTGCTCACATGAATTTTGTCCTCAAGTTTAAATGGTTTATTTGGCCGCTTTATTTATGCCTCTCTGCCAGGAAGTTTTAGGTAACGCCTTTTGGGATGTTCTGGGATCACAACAGTGTAATAATAAATTTTCCAATAAAAAACGTAAACCATTAGAAAATTTTTACAAATAATTAGTTGAAATTGCAAATTATAAAGCATTTTTTATTTATTAAGAGTATTCAAGTTATTAATATATATTAAAATTAAAAATATTTACAAACAATTAGTTCAAATTTTTATATATTTATTTATTTATTTGTTTATTGATTTATTTTACCATTTACTTTATTTGTTAACAATTTTTGTCTCTTTAGAAAATTACTTCAATTATTACTTTTATTTTTCTCCTCAAATTATGACTGATTTTATCAAATCTTCTGCAGAACTTCTCCAATTTAGTCAAATTGAAATAATCATTTTTTTACAGAAATTTGTTAAAATGACTAATCTCTGACAATATTTTTTATTTGATTTTTTTTAGTAAATTACCAAAATTTCCATTAAAAAAAATAGGAACAAAAATACTTATAATATTTACAAATCGTTAGTTAAAATTACAAATATTAAGATTTCTTCATTTTTCTTGATTATTCACAAATTATTTAGTATATTTAATTAATTTTAACACTGCTTAGCATACTAGAAATCCTAGAAGCATCTATAGCATAAAATCGAGAACATTTGTCAGCATCTTTTTGTCTCCATGCCTCTGTGAATTATGTAAACATCCAAATTGTTTATACAGCTCTCTGTTGCATCATTTAATTATTGTTGTTCTCTATCAATTTATTTTGAGCGCAAAGCACTTTATTTATCAAACAGATCAATTTTGCGTTGAGTTGCAAAGCTCTTTCGCAGAGTTCACTTCTACAAAGCCAAATTTATTGAACCCTTTAACATTTAATCAAATACCGCGCGGATTATCGATTTTTCATTTAGCTCAAGTGGCTTTATCTGCAGCTGCTTTAGATTGAGATTGTAATTTAATTATCCGGATAATGATATTTTTGGAATGGATAAATTAGGTTAGAGCGAGAGAAATAAAAAAAAAGTGAGAGATCGTCAAATTTCCCTGGAAACTCCCACAAAAGTGTCGATAATGGAAATCAACCGTGACTGATAAGGCGATTAAGAGAGTGTTAATGGGTTGTGCAAGTCCAAAGTGTCTCTTGATTTCTTAAAATAAAACAAAATGTAAAAGAAAATGGGGAAATGTAATCTCCTCAAGAGCATTAATGCATGATTTTCTGTAGCTGGATACGCTGCTGGACAAGAGACATACGGGGCTGGACGCAGTTGTGGAGTTTGGCATTGACGACAGTCTCCTCGTGAGACGGATCACGGGCAGATTGATCCATCCGGCCAGTGGGAGGTCTTATCATGAGGAATTTCATCCGCCAAAATCCGCAATGAAAGATGATGTGAGTTTCTTTTTTTCATTTTTAAATATTTATTTCAGCAAATATTTTATTAATATCTTAGCTTATTGCAAGATTTTTTTCTTCGAAAATTCAAATTGCAAAGCAGTCAGAAACTTTGAATATTAATTGCAAATATAAAGTTTACTTTGCACTTTAACTGCAGTCTAATTAAATTTTATAATCCAACTGTAAAAATAAACCTTGCTTGCTTTTCGAATTCGGTCTACAATATTAAAGATCTCAATCATGGAAAGAATTTTGAGAATTTCATTTTACTTTTAAGTATTGGGCCCCCGGTCAAAATCCTCACAGGCAAAATCTCGAATTGGCCGAAATTCTGAAAGCCAAAATTCCGAATTGGTCAAAATTCCGAATTGGTCAAAATCTTGAAAACCCAAAACCCAGTAAAGGCCAAAATCCCCAAAAAGGCCAAAACCTGAAATGACCCGAGACCAAAATTCTGAAAAGAGCCTAAATCCTGAAAAAGCCAAAATCCCGAAAAAGCTAAAATCCCGAAAAAGCTAAAATCCCGAAAAGGCCCAAAATCCCGAAAGGAAGAAAACTCCGAAAGAGCCAAAATCCCGAAAGGGTCAAAATTCCAAAACGGCCAAAATCCAGAGAAGTCTAAAATCATGAAAAAGTCAAAAACCTGTTGAAAGCCAAAATCAAGAAAAAACAAAAATCCGGAAAAAGCCAAAGTGCCTAAAAGACCAAAATCCCGTAAAAGCTAAAATCCCGAAAAGACCAAAATTTCAAAAGGGTCACAATCCCAAAAAGGCCAAAATCCCGAAAAGGTCAAAATCACGAATAAGGCAAAATCCTAAAAAAGCCAAAAACCTCGAAAAAGCCAAAATTCCGAAAGGGTCATAATCCCAAAATGGCCTAAATCCTGAAAGAGTCAAAATCCTGAAAAAGTCAAAATCTTGAAAAATCAAAAATCCCGAAAAAGCCCAAAATTTCGAAAGGAACAAAATCCCGAAAAGGGCAAAATTCTGAAAGGGTCAAAAATGCAAAAAAGCCCAAAATCCCGAAAGTGTGAAAATCCAGAGAAGTCTAAAATCATGAAAAAGTCAAAGACCTGATGAAAGCCAAAATCTAGAAAAAGCAAAAATCTGGAAAAAGCCAAAGTGCCTAAAAGACCAAAATCCCGTAAAAGCTAAAATCCCGAAAGGGTCATAATCCCAAAAAGGCCAAAATCCCGAAAAGGCCAAAATCACAAATAAAGCAAAATCCCGAAAAAGCCAAAAATCTCGAAAAAGCCAAAATTCCGAAAGGGTTAATATTCCATAAGGCCAAAATTTAGAGAAGGCTAAAATCATGAAAGAGTCAAAAATTCGGTAAAAGCTGAAATCTGGAAAAGGCCAAAGTCCCTAAAAGACCAAAATTCCGTAAAAGCTAAAATCCCGAAAAACCAAAATTCCGAAAGGGTCATAATCCCAAAAAGGCCTAAATCCTGAAAGAGTCAAAATCCTGAAAAGTCAAAATTTTGAAAAATCAAAAATCACGAAAAAGCCCAAAATCTGGAAAGGAACAAAATCCCGAAAAGGGCAAAATCGTTTCAGGATCCCGAAAGTGTCAAATTCCAGAGAAGGCTAAAATCATGAAAGAGTTAAAAATCTGACGAAAGCTAAAAACCAGAAAGAAAGCAAAAATATCGAAAAAACCAAAGTCCCTAAAAGACCAAAATCCCGAAAAGACCAAAATTTCGAAAGGGTCACAATCCCAAAAAGGCCAAAATCCCGAAAAGGCCAAAATCACGAATATGGAAAAATCCTAAAAAAGCCAAAAATCTCGAAAAAGCCAAAATTCCGAAAGGGTTAATATTCCAAAAAGGCCAAAAACCAGAGAAGGCTAAAATCATGAAAGAGTTAAAAACCCGATAAAAGCTGAAATCCGGAAAAGGCCAAAGTCCCTAAAAGACCAAAATCCCGTAAAATCTAAAATGCCGAAAAGACCAAAATTCCAAAAGGGTCATAATCCCAAAAAGGCCTACATCCTGAAAGAGCCATAATCCTGAAAAAGTCAAAATATTCAAAAATCAAAGGTTAATAACACATTTAGAATTACTGTCCATAGCAAAATACGGAAAACTTTTCCGGAAATGGAAATTATGGATTTATTTTCAATATATATTTTTTTATGAAAATAAAAATGTAAAGTGAAGAGAACTTTTATTTAAATGAGAACGTGATTTTTGTTAAAAATTTAATGATCCAGTCTTTTTTTTGGCAAAAGTGGATTGCAAAGTAAAAAAATAAATATTTTCTTTTTAAATCTTTTAATATTACTATCATTTAATGCGAAAAAGAAATGGAAAAGAGAATGTCAAGTTTGAAACGCAAAGTGCAAAGTAGGAAAAACTACATTTTTATGATAAAAAATTAATTTTTTGCAACAATTTTTGTTTTTAAAAATATTTATCTACTTTTCTGTTTGGATTTATAATATTGTAAATTTTGTTTTTTTTTATAGAAGAAATTACAGATAAACTCAAATGCAAAGTGTAAAGTTCGAAAAGAAATATCGATTTTTCAAGATTTTTTTGAGTGCAATATTTTTGGATTAGTTTTATTTTGTTTTCTCTAATTACTTTGTATTTTTTTCATTTTTTGTAGTTTTATTTATTCATTTTTTTGAATGGAATGCACGAAAATATTTTTTTTTTAAATTCTTTCACGTGATAAAATAGCTTTAATTCCTTGATTGCATTTTTGCAGAGAATTATTGCAAAGTCTTAATGTCTTTCTTTTATTAAGAGACTGCAAAGTGATCTTTTTGATCTTGGTTTGAAAAGAGAGTTGTTTTCAAGTAAATTGCTTTAAATTTTTTGTTATACTTTGTAAATATATTTTACAAAGTCTTTTCTGATTTTAATGGTTGACTTTAATGTGTTTTGCAAAGTACTTATTTGGAACCCATTTACCAAAGCTATTTTGTTTTATATTTCGACTTGAAAAAGAAAATCGAATGACTTGTCACTTTGCAAAAGGTTTTGCAAAGTTTTCACTTTTTTGTAAATTTACTGCGGAATTTGTTCCTTGAAAAAAGGAACTTTTCAAGTGATAAATTAAAACAAAAATACCTTAACTTTGCAATTTTCACTTTGCAAAGTCTTTTGCTTTTTTAAAATGGGCTGCAGAACAATTTTTCAGAGTTTTATTTGTGGTTAAAGATAACCGGGGAGCCACTGATCCGACGCAGCGATGACAATGCTGAGGCTCTGAAGAAGCGCCTCGAGGCCTATCACAAGCAAACGCGCCCCCTTACGGACTACTATGCCCTCCGGGGGCTGCACTTCCGCGTGGACGCTTCGAAAAAGGCTTCTGAAGTGTTTGAGAACATCGACAGTATCTTCCTGAAGCAGCGTTCAGCGAGAGCCAGGGCCAGGATCTAAAAGAGAAATAATGGTCCGGGATACTTGCCACAATCAAAAAAGAAGCCAATAGCACAGAAAAAAAACAGGTTACAATAGTTAGAAAACATCGAGGAACACAAAATAAAAAAAAATCACCATTCCGGAATCATAAACACTGTCAATCAAATCATATCAAATTCTGAAAGAGAAAATGAACCCCTCGAGAGATTCCTTCTCAAATGCAATTCACGATTAAGAGAAAAAGAAAAAACAAAGTGGAAAAGTTGTGAAGAAAATGCAAATGAAAGAAAAATATATTTGAAAGAATGTTTGTTGGTGTTTTAATTTGCAGAGTTTTGTATTTGACCTCGTTGGAAAATTAGCAGAGTCATCTTACTTAGAAGAGCTCTTGTCCTCGCCCTCCAAAATAAATTACCGTTCTTCCCATGCATTTGCTGAGATGTTAGAAAATCTATTGATTCTAGCTTTTTCTTGAGAATTTTCTCAATGGACTCAACAATGCAATAATCAGCACTTTTCATTGTTCACTGGCTTTTGATGGTGAAAAATTCCAGAAGCTTGTTTTTTTTTTTGGGACATTTCAATCAGGAATTTTTTATTGTTGAGAATTACTTGCAAGAATTTTCATCAAAGGAAAGTTTTAGATGCGGTCGAAATTCATTGAAGTAATGAAGACGCAAAAATTTGTGAATTATTCCATTTTATCCATTTTTAATGGATAAAAAATGGGTTAGAAGAATTTTCGTGAATTTTTGTTCAATTTGGCTGATGTTTTCAACTAAAAGCTTGATAAATTAAAATTGAGAACAGTTGCCAGCGCCACTTGCGGGAGAAATCAGAGCCCTCATGCGGAGGAATAAATCAATGGATTTTTGACAATTTGTTTATGAAGATATATTTTTTCTAAAAATAAAGCCACTAAAATATATTCAAAAGTTCACATTTAAACTCAAATTTCCCAGTATTGGAACATTCAAATGTAGTCAAGGTATTTGAACATTATTAAAAGGTGAGTTTTTTTGCAATCGTTTTAGAAATTGAGTAACAGATATATGAAAATTTTGTCGTCTCACGTAATGAGCCATTGCAATAATTATATGCTAAAGGAACTTATTAAACAACAATGTTTTCATTAGAATAGTCATGCGAGATTTTGGCGGAAAGAACTTTAGAAAAATTATTTAAATATCTTCAATTACGCATTTCGAGGTCACTTGTAAAGAATCTTAGCTACCATAAGCTTATCTGGGCTTATCACTGGTACTTTAGTTTTTCTTTGGTTCTTTGTTTTTTTTGTCTTAACTATCACAGTTGTAATGCCCAGCGCACAATAACTTTTGTTTGTAAATATGTTTTCAAAATTTTCTGTGAGAGTGAGCGAGATGACTATATCTAGATTTCACTTTCATTGAAATGTTAAAAACATGTTTACAAAATAAAAGTTATTGTGCGCTGGACATATGAGAGATGATCCTATTTTTGTGATTAAATAAATAAGAATATTTATAATAATAAAGACATTTTGCCATAAAGAAAATGCCAGAAAAATGATCAAAAATTGAATGAAAAATGTTTTTCAGAATTTCAAAATTCTTTTGAATTGCAATTAAATTTGTGTCAAAAATTTTTAAATTTACAAAAGAAAAGAAAATCTAATAGTATACCGATTTTGATGACCATGTCATATATAAGATTAATTTAATATTAAAATTAATACTTTCTGAACTGCGAGAATGCCAAAAAAGATAGCAAGTATTCTATCTTCTCTCTCTCGCGTTTCGCTCGAAAACTGACCGAATCACAGTTGGCACGCATGGAAAATTGCTCGAATTGCCTGTAATACAATACAGAAAGCAATTAATACGAACAGTAATATCTTACTCATCGTATTACTCCACTAGAAGGTATTCTTTCTGACACACGTGATATTCCATTTGAAATTTGTATACTATATACCTTTCTCTTATTAATTATTAATTAAGATTAATATTAATATTTAGAAAAGCCGGAAAGAGAGGTATATAGTATGCAAAATTCAAATGGAATATCACGTGTGTTAGAAAGAGTACACTCTAGTGGAGTAATACGATGAGTAAGATATTACTGTTCGTATTAATTGCTTTCTGAATCGTATGGAATTGAAGCATCGATTGAATGAACTTTTTAGAAAGTCCTAAATCATGTTATCCGGATGTCAGATGATCACCAAATTTTTACCAATTGTAGATCTTGTTCCTAGGAATAACATATCTCTCGGAGTAATAAAAGGCTAAGTCGACAAGCGTATCTCATACTTATATCGAGTCAGTAAAAATGCTTTTCTTCAGTGAAAGAAAAATGTCTATAAGGTGAGCTAAAATCTTAGTGTTCTTGAATTATTTTTAGTTTATGTTTTTTGTTTATTTTTAACCCTTTAACGACGAGACACTTTTTACGGTCCGAAAATCAACAATAAAAATTTAACTGATATACAAAATCAATGAAACGTCTTACATCTGACTTTGGAAAATCCAAAAGATTCTGATTCGATGCATTTTTACCCCTACAAGCGTTAGGGACAAAAATAGCCCAAAAATTTAAGTAATTATTATTATTAATTTTTATGGCAATACCAATGAATAATAATTTCCAGTCTAATGAAAAATATTACGGATAAGTATTGTAGTTTCCTTTTCCAAAACGGTTTGACTTGAAAAAAATTGGAAGTATAAAACATAATTCAAATCATTTTTCAATATGAGAATTTAAAAATTAGTCATTTTTAAGGTTAAATATTTACCACATAGCAAATAGTTGGAAACTTGCAAAAAATATTCTAAATTCCTTCAACCTTCTAATTTGCAATTACGTACAAACATAAGAAAAAAATAATTCCAGGTAGGCAGGAAAAATTATTTTCTTTATGGGACACCGGTGTTCCAATTGTCCTTAAAGGGTTAAATGTCTTGAATATTGTGTAGGGCGCAGCGGCCCCTCTGCCGCCCCTCCCTCTTCGCAAGCTGACCCCTATTTCAAGACCTTTCAATTAAATATACTTTTAATTAAATTGATTGAGGAACAAAATCGTTCCTCAATCAATTTCAATCAATCGTTCAGGAATAAATTCGTTCGTTCGTTTTCGACTTATCCTCGTATTGGAAGATTTAGTCATCTTAATCAGTTCATGAGTAAACTTCCATTGATCTTATGACGTTTAACAAAAGCATGAGCTATGGCGGTAAGATCTCTGTCTCGAGTCTTGCAATTGTGAGTCAAACCACGGTCGGTTCAAATAAACTGAAAGTCCGGAAGGAGAACTTATTCACATTGTTTCACATGATCTTTGCCCACAAGATCCAAGAGCATAGAAGATGCATCCACTTCGCAGAAGAGGCGGTCATGGGCGGCCTACGATGAGTCGATTCTTCTAACGTAAAAATATTGTAATAAAATTAATAATCAAAGACAAATTGATTGTCTCAATACGATTAATAATTATAGTGGACTGCCAAATGACCATTTTTTTTTTATTTTGGTATATTAAGAACGTCTAGTAATGGTAGATTAATTGAACACCAGAAGCCGAAAACTCTTACTGTTTCTTCTTGCTCTTACTTAGTGTCCGAATATTAGTGTCGTAAAAATTTTTACTATATCTTTTATTAACAAAATGTACCAAAAAGCTCTTTTGAAGAATATTTTAATTCTTGCAATATTTTATTTGAGCATTCCTTGAAAACTGCTGAATCCGAAGGAAATTTTACCACCTGCAGCAATTCTAGCCACCACTGAAAAGCTTCAAGTGCACCTGTTGAATTTTCTGCGAAAATTGCGAGAGAAAAACTTAATTGATCGAGGGGGTTATTCATTCTTAAAGCTCACTGCCTTCGTCAGTTTCAGAAGCTCTTGATATACTCTCTGGAAATGTCTCACGTGGTTCTGGGATTAAAAAGCCCCTCATTTTTTTTAATATTCTTTTTTTTAATTTCTCAAGTTTCGTAAAAGCTAGCTTTTCGTCAGGGGCCTATCGATATTTAATTTTTCTATACGTTTTTTCCTAGAGGCACTGAAGACTATTGGCAAGTTTTTTCCTAAAGAGAATTGACTTATCAGTCTGATATATTTGGAAATCGTGCATTAAAAACTATCTAAAAATGCATATTTCATAATGCTCGCCGAAATAGTACATGAACTACGAGGAAATTTGTTTAAGGCGCGGTGCAATATCTGCAAAATTTTTACAAGGAAAAGTGAAAAATAGCTTCACTTTTTATTAGGCTTGATGGGTCCCTGTTTTTCGTACTTCGCAAAGCCTTCTGAAGGCGCTATCCTCAAATTTACCAAATGTCTTGGTTTTCTAAAGAAGCTTAAGGAAACTGGTATAAGTTTTTTTTTATTATGAACAACCCCCTGCAATTTACCCAAAGAGAAAATCAAAAGAACGATCTCAGCTATAATTTCCTTATGTGGCAATTTATTAGATTTTTACTATTTTCTCTTCGAGTGCTATTTGGTTCCTTTCACTGCAAAAGGAAGCGGGCATTTTTCCTGGTACTCCCTTAAATCATTGCATTCGTTGGAGTCTCTCCAGAGGATATCCGGGCATTTCTGTAGGAAATTGAAGGTATAAATTATGTTGGTTATTTTCTATTAATGTGATAGAGGGTTTTGAGGATAGAATTTACTTGAAAGAGGTAGGAATGGATGCATCCTGTGAGATATCCGGGCATGGGATTGCAGTATTTCTGGCCAGATTGCGTTGGTGGCATGTTGGCAATTGCCATGAATCCGGGCAATTTGCTTCGAGCGTCTTTGACACAGAATTCAAGAGCGTCAATCATCGTCTCATTCCAAGTTGTCTCATCTTTCACAATATCCATGAAATAATTTGATATGTCCATCATGTTTATTCCTCCTCCGATCTCATTGAGTCCAGAGACGTTGAAAGCACACTCAAAGACACACTGAAAGGTAAAAATTACGGAATGTCTTTGCTGAATGCTCGACTTGGAAGTTCAATGATTCAAGATTCAAAGTGATATGCCCTAATTAGTTAAAGTATTATGGTGCTACTGCAATATGACTTCTTAGGATAGTACTGTTCTCAAATGCTTTTACATAATTAGGGTAAGTATGCCAAATTTCGGCCACTTTGAGTGTAATTTCGGCCATGCAAATAAATTAATTAAAATTATGTATGTAATCTTCGAATAGTCAATGAATTCATTTTTGCTATTAAATATTTATTCATTTTTGGATGTATTAACACAAAGACCGTTAAATTTTAGGTATAATTTGAATTTAAATTGCGTTGTAAAAACTCAGTGGAGAAAGAGTCTTACGAAAGAAAGGTGGACGGTATTTCACTCAAAGTGGCTTACAATTCCGGCCACATTTTTTGTTTCTCAAATTTCCATTCATTTTTAGTTTTTGCATACACTGCAAAAAGTCAGTAAATCTCTCTGTAGTTTTTGCATACTCTAAAATGTCACTTTGACAAACGAGATGATGTGAAAAGGACATTGAAAAAATTCCGGATGAGCAAGGAACTATGAGAATGAAGGTGGCCGAAATAAGCTACCAAAGCTATGTCTACATTTTTATTTATTTTAAAATGTATTTTAGAATAAATATAATAAAATGGATTAAAAATAAATAGAAACAGTCTGCAATGTTCCAAGTAACACTCTTTAAAAAGAAGTAATAAAAAATTCAATGTGTATTAAAAATGTAACATTTCAAACTTGAGACTCTGACGCTTGCATGCAACTATGCCGAAATTTGGTACACTTACCTTAGTACCATTAAGCTAAGTTTCTTTCACACCATTTACTTTTTGATACTAAATTGTGTAAAAATTATGTGGTAATATAGAATCGGTTGAAACTAGTTCTAATTTATTCTGTAATCCAAGGCCTTTTACACAAAGCCAAACTTGTCCCAATCTAATCAAAACCATGCTTTCCAAATCTGTTTAATGTTTGACTTTCAAAAAAACCTGGAAGGAATTATTCAAGGTTATTGAAAAGTATGGACAGAATTTCTAAGTAAATAGTCTCTAAAACATAAACAAATGGCTGGAAATACATTTAGGATTTCAAAAAAAAAAATGGTATGGGCCGGTATGGGTATGGATCTTTTACAGATCCCAAGTCCCTATCTCTAACCGTTTGACTTCCACATTCCATAGCAGGCGAATGGACCGTGAATATTTTATCGACATTTTTAATAAATCATTGGTAAATTAAGTTTACTTATATCATTTTGCTCTCTTAATGGAATTCGAGCAATAAATAAACCTATTTTACTTCAAGGTGCAAGATTTCGGGGTCAAGAAGGGCCCTAAGAGGTTTTCCCAGGAGGATTTCCCTCAAACTCTAAGGACTTTTCACTTCTAATCTCTTCGTGAAATATCTCACAAATAAATACGAAGCTCAGTGGAATTTTCTCACAGAAGATTAAAGCATTTTTCCTCAGGAAATCTCCTTTACTCAAGATAAACGATGAGGGACCGAAATCCATTCATAAACAAGGGATTTTGTGGAAAAATTTAAACATTTTCTTCCACTTGATTAAAGTTACTTTTTTGCAAATTTAATTTTAAAGCCATCTCCATGATACTTTCCCAGCAAATTAGAGACATTTTCTCTTCTTCTTTTGGTAACTTTTCACCCAAACTGAACTTGATGACTTAAAATTGATTCATTTGGTGACACGAGAACAAAAGTTTGATGACAAACTTTGAAGGCGCATGGTAGAAACATTTTATTCATCTCTTCGAAAATATCTGGCAAAGTTTTCCTTTTCCAGCTGAATAAGAAATTAAAAAGCTCTTCTGGTGAGAAGTCGCAAATGTACTCTAGAGGCTGAGAATTGAATGAATTTTTAAAAGGATATTGTACAAACTTGGCACAATGCTTTATCGGTGAAAAGTACAGAAAAAGGTGAATTAAAAGTTTGTCAAATTTTCAAAATTTCGAATATGACACATTTTACTACAGAACTGGGAAAATATAATTTTAATCATGAATTTTATTCAATCGTGTAAAGGGAAATTTTTCTTAGTACCGAACGTTTTTATAGAGCTTTGAAAGCTGAATTTAGATATGGAAATTAAGCTTACTACAAATTTAAACAAAGAGTGATACTGTATAATCGATTAGACATTTCTATTAAAATCTTTATACATTAATGTCACTTCAAGAACTTGTTACGCTGAATATTAGACACAGTGAAATTCGTACAGCGTCGAAAGTTGAATAGACTGAAAATCGGACAGCACTGAATATCGGACACATTAATAATCGTACAGCACTGAAAGCCGGACACACTGAAAATCGAATATCGCTGAATGTTATACACACTGAAAATCAGACAGTGCAGTGTTGAAAGTCGAACACACTGAAAATTAGACAGCGCTGAATATCGGGCACATTGATAATAAAATCGGAAAACGCCGATATTCAGACACAGGGCAACGCTGACAGCCGGACATACTGAAAATCGAACAGCGGCGAAAGTCGAGTTCACTGAAAATCGGACAGAACTGAATGTCGGACACATTGATAATAAACGGACAGCGCTGAAAATTAGACACACTGAAAATTAGACAGCGCTGAATATCGGACACATTGATAATTAAATCGGACAGCGCCGATAGTCAAACATACTGATAATTGGACAACGCTGACAGCCGGACATACTGAAGATCGAACAGCACCGAAAGTCGAGCTTACTGAAAACCGGACAGCACTGAAAGTCGGACATACTGAAAATCGAACAGCGCCGAAAGTCGAGCTCACTGAAAATCGGACAGAACTGAATGTCGACACATTGATAATAAACGGACAGCGCTGAAAATCAGACACATTGAAATTCGTACAGCTCCGAGAGTTGAACAGATTGAAAATCGGACAGCACTGAATATCGGACACATTAATAATCGTACAGCACTGAAAGTCGGACACACTGAAAATCGAATATCGCTCAAAGTTGGACACACTGAAAAATCAGACAGTGTTGAAAGTCGAATACAATGAAAATTAGACAGCGCTGAATATCGGGCACATTGATAATAAGATCGGACAGCTCCAATAGTCAGACATACTGATAATTGTACAACGCTGACAGCCGGACATACTGAAAATCGGACAGAACTGAATGTCGGGCACATTGATAATAAACGCACAGCGCTGAAAATCGAGTACACTGAAAATCGGACTGGGCTGAATATCGGGCACATTGATAATAAACTGACAACGCTGAAAGTCGGACATACTGAATACCAGACTATGAAAGACGGTTTCAGCACACAAATGTATATAAAGTTAGGGTAAGTGTGTCAAATTTCGGCATAGTTGCATGCAAGCGTTAAAGTCTCAAGTTTGAAATGTAATATTTTAAATACAAATTGATTTTTTTTATTCTTTCTTCTGAAAGAGTGTCGCTTGCAACCTTGTAAAGAGTTTACCGTCTTTATTTACCCTAAAATCACTCTTAATATATTTTAAAATGAATAAAAATATACATATAGCTTTGGTGCCCTATTTCGGCCACCTTCATTCTCATAGTTCCTTGCCCTTCGGGAATTCTTCCAATGCCTTTTTCACGTCATCTCGTTTGTCGAAGCTATATTTTTTGTTATTCTCTTGCATTGTGTAATCTCTAGAGTATGTAAAATCTAAAAGTTCATGGAAATTCGAGGAACAAAAAAGGTGGCCGAAATTGCAAGCTGGCCGGAATTTGGCACACTTACCCTAACTATTTCCTAAGTGTCCGCCTTTCCCAATTTTACTCTAAATGCATAAAAAGTTTTCTAATGTTTTCTAAAATTCAAAAATTATTACCTTCAGTTCTTACAATTGAACATTAAATTTTCTTAAACTTTAAAAAATGTGGACTACAAAAACTTGTATCTACTATAAATCAAGGGATAGTTTTTTTTAAATATTACTAAGAAAACTGCACATTTAAAAGCTTTAAAAGTGTCTTTTATGTTAATATATAGTCCTTTTAGAGGGGGTCCTTTGCAGACCGAAGTCTCTATCTAAAACTGTTTATTAATTAAGTCTGATTATATCCAGACGGATCACGTTACTTCATAAAAGAAGTATAAAAAATAAGAATTGTTCAAAGCCAGATTGTGTGCGAAGCCTGAAAGCTTTCCCCTACACGGAAGCCTCAAAGGTTTCGGGCAGACTCAGAGGCTAAACCTAAACGGTTAGAGATAGCTACTTGGAATTTTCGAACGACCTCTCGAAAAATTGACTTAAGTGTAGGGGAATGTACTCTCCCTTTGAACGTTCATGCCTTCGAATAATGTGAATTATCTTTTGTTTTTCCTTTGAGACCGACACATTTCTATTAAGTATTATAAGTAAGCCTCTTAGGAAAATTAAAGAAAATTCGCATTATTCGAAGGCATGAACGTTCGAAGGGAGAGTACTTTCCCCTACATTGTCTTACCCAGACGTCCAATGTGTGCACAATCTATAACTGTTTGCCCTGCCACATTATATTTCTAAGGTTTTTCTACCATACTACTTAGACTTAAGAAAACAACTTATTTAATTTGCGATTTTTTAACCGAAATAATATCGAAAACCACATTATCGGAGATACGAATGACTTTTCCCTCCGGAGGTGACTTTTTTGCCGTACTTTTCATGAACGTTTTTTTAATTCTAGCACTTAAGGATGGTGTTTATCGGTCTTAAATGGTAGATAGGATCAGTGAAGGCCACACATAATTGCGGGAATTAAAGAAAAGTAAATTTTTACTGTCAAATGTTACAGGCTAAATATTCTTGAGGATTAGCCAGAGTCTCTTTGGGCCCTTATCATAATGAAATTAACCTTCGCAACAGGTTGGTGGAGCTGAATTAAGATCCGATGAGAAAAAGAAATTAGGTAGAAATAAATTGGGAGAAAAAACCTTATTTTATAGCTATCCCATTTAAAACTCCACAGGGGAAAGGGTATCACAACACTGAGAGAAATCCGAAAAAGTTGAAATAACATTCCGGAAATGTTGATTTTACCCTGCAATATTGATCCGAAATCGGTGAAAATATTATGCTTTTTAGGTGTACTATAGGGGTTAAAGTGACCTTTTTTCATGTTAATTTTACCCTATTGATCCAAAATCGGTGTAAATATTACCCTTTTTAGGTGTATTAGGGGTTAAAGGTACCCTTTTCCATGTTAATTTTACCCTTAATAAGGTGTAAAATTAGCATTAAAAAATGTTGATATATTTTTACATCTAAAAAGTGTTAAATTTCTGAGGAAAAAATGTTAATTGCACCCTCTTTTTTTTCTCAGTGAACTTAATTTTGTTGTCATTCCTCATAAAAAAGATTAGCAAACAAGAATAAATATTTTAATTGTGAAAATTAAGTGCTTTGTAAAAACTAATCTTACACATCCTCGAGGAATAATCGCGGTAATTGACTTAAGAAGTGGCGCCGGAAGGGGTGGCGCTCGTGGGGTGGTGGGCGGTGGATGATACTCAATCCTTGAGTAGTTCTCCGCGCACTTCCTCAGCACTTGATTGGGAAAAAACTGTGGAAGTTTGCAGCAATCTCCGGGATTAATCACTTGAGGCGGTGGCATTTCGCACTCCACCGCCTCCCCCTGAGCCCCCATAATCCACATCACAGTCACAAATATCACAAATCCAGCAACTTTCACCATCGCGAGCCACTCTCCAGATAATCTCCCGGATCAATTTCAACCTGATTTAAATACGAAAGAAACCCAACAAAAATCCCAAAAGGAAAACACTCACTTTGACGGAAATGTTTTATCGAAATTAAATAAACTCACGAATTAATTCAATAAATTTCATTGAGCTGGGGAGCGGAAGTGTAATTTGTACTTGGGAAATTACTAAATTTTTTGCTCTTAACCACAATTTGTGAATAAAACCGCAGAGGTTGATTTTATTGTTAGACTTTTTTTCCACTCGTGAAAATACATTGGGAAAATTGGTTAATTCTTTTTGTTTCGTTAATAACTATTTCACTGGGCTTTTTGTGGACTGGAGGATCTCAGTGGAAATTTCTGTGATGGGATGATCAGTTGTTAGAACATTGGCGGAATGGGACATGCTGTGAAGAAATTCTTCAGTTGATCACAACCAGGAACTGGAAAGAAAGAAAATTGTAGAATGATATTAGAATATTTTTCACGAAAACCGAAAAGTTTATTTCAAAATGTATAAATTAGAACATGGATTTTTCAAATTTTATTATATATTTCGTCTTTAATATTTCGTCTTGGATATTTTGTCTTTGATATTTCGTTTTTGATACTTCGTCGGAAGGTTTTCAAGTGAGTGTTGGACTGCGTCAAGGGTGTGTTCTATCACCATTGTTGTTCATAATATACATGGACAAGATTATGGAACGCAGTCGGGGGCGGAATGCGATTCGTATTGGGGATTTCAGGGTGAGCCATCTCCTCTATGCAGATGATTTGGTTCTTTTTGGATCTTCCGAAGAAGAGCTTCAGCGCACACTTGACCGATTTGTAAATGTTTGTGCCGAAACAGGTATGAAGGTGAACGACAAAAAGTCGGAGGTAATGGTGATTTCCCGACAATCTGTGAAATGCACTCTACATGTTAGTGGAGACTCATTGACACAGGTGGAGAAGTTCAAGTATCTCGGGGTGTTATTCACGAGTGATGGTAGGATGGAGGCAGAACTCTCGTCGCGAATCGGTCAGGCTTCTGCAGTAATGAGGGAGCTTGGCAGAAGCGTGTTGAGAAAGGTCGAGCTTAGTCGATCGGCTAAATTATCGGTTTTCAAAGCTGTGTTCATTCCTATTCTCACCTATGGTCATGAGATTTGGGTAATGACCGAAAGGGTAAGATCGCGAGTACAAGCTGCCGAGATGAGGTACCTTCGAGCGGTAAAGGGAATCACTCGTAGAGATCGAGTGAGGAATGTGGCCGTTCGTGAGGAACTAAGAGTCGAGGAGCTGCTTCTTCGGGTTGAGAGATCACAACTTCGATGGTATGGACATGTTCAACGCATGAATGAAGAAAGATTCCCCAGAAAAGCTATGCAAGCCATTGTGAGGAGACCTCGGCCTCGAGGCAGACCTAGGACAAGGTGGCTGAATCAAATTCAGAATCTTGCCTTGGAACGCCTCGGGATCGAACTCGAACATCTTCCTGAAGTGGCGGAGGACCGACAGGCGTGGGCTGCTAGATTGGATGTCATGGGCCCGCGACCCCAATAGGGATAAGCGGTTGAAAATGAATGAATGAATATTTCGTTTTGAATATTTCGTGTTTGATATTTCGTCCTGAATATTTCGTCTTCAATATTACGTCTTCGATATTTCGTCGTCGATATTTCGTCTTCGATATTTCGTCTTCGATATTTCGTCTTCGATATTTCGTCGTCGATATTTCGTCTTCGATATTTCGTCTTCAATATTTAATCTCCGATATTTCGTCTTCAATATTTCGTGTTTGGTATTTCGTCCTGAATATTTTGTCTTTAATATTTCGTCTTCGTTATTTTGTCTTCGATTTTTCGTTCTCGATATTTCATCTTGAATATTTCGTCTTCAATATTTCGTCTTGAATATTTCGTCTTGAATATTTCGTGTTTGATATTTCGTCTTCAATATTTCGTCTTCGATATTTCGTCGTCGATATTTCGTCTTCGATATTTCGTCTTCAATATTTAATCTCCGATATTTCGTCTTGAATATTTCGTGTTTGATATTTCGTCCTGAATATTTCGTCTTCAATATTTAGTTTTGAATATTTCGTCTTCGATATTTCGTCTTGAATATTTCGTCTATAATATTTCGTCTTGGGTATTTCGTCTTGAATATTTCGTCTTGAATATTTCGTCATCAATATTTCCGTCTTCTGCATTTTGTCATTAATATTTCGTTTTTAAAATTTCGTCTTTGATATTTCATCTTCAATATTTCGTATAAGTTTTAGGTTATATACACCTATGTTTTTAATATAAACTGAAATCTTGTTTTTTTTTTAACCGTCTATTAATATTTTTTCACTTCTTATTAAAGAAATTTGATTTTAAATGTTTGAAAATCGTCCTACAAAACCATTTTATGCTCTCACAAATAACAAAAAAGTTTTCTTTTTGATTTCACTATTTTTTAAAAATGTTTAGAATTAAAAAAATCTAAATTCTGAAATTAGTTTTTTTTTCAATATTTTTATCAATAACAGATCCTTTGCAATTAATTTTTATGGCTCCGGCATACCTTTTAGATCAGGAAAATTTCATGTAATCGAAATTCACACATCTTTTTTTCTCAAATGTTTTGCATATGTCTATCCCACAGATCCCACACTTTCGGACTCTTCTTCTTCATTTAAGCATCAGACCAATTTAAACTTAGTTCAATCTATTTTCGAGCGCGAAAGAATGAGATAGATATATGCAAAACGCGTGAGAAAGAAAGTGATGTGAATTTTGATTTCATGAAATTTCCCTGATCTAAAACTGAATTGATTTCGAAAATGGTATATTCGATATCCACAAAATGCAGTATTCGATATCCACAAAATTCACAAAGAAATTTCACAAATCACTTACGATTTTATGCATGTAAACTTAAAAAAACAAAACTTTGTGAAGAGCTGCACTTCAAGAGCATCACATTTCGCGTTCGAATGATTATTGTTTGAAACAAAGCAAATTTCAATTTTCGATATTCGAAAATGAATTTGAATTTTCGCACTTGGGATAACTTTTAAACATCTTCGAAGATTTTCCGGATTTCTTCCTTCATTTAACATTTTTTTCGCACACAATTGTCCACTCACCATTTTTCCACACATTTTGAGGGCATTTTGTAAAAACATGGGAATGCAAGCATCCCAAGATAGCTCCCGGAAGTGGGCTGCATCCGTCGAATTTTTCTGCAAGATCATTGGCGCTCAATTTCTCAGTGGCAGTTTTGGTGCAGAAGGTGAATCCTTCTGTGAAGATAGGAATCCATTCTGGAGCTTTCTTCTCCAGAGCTTTGGTGATAAATTCCCCAGCACTTTCAGGTTGATCCACAGAGAGATTGACGCTGTTGAAGACACATTCAGCCATGCAGGTGGATGGGAAACCAGGAGGAGGACCCCGGAAAGCCCTTTGGTTCTGGGAGGGAGCTTGGCGGAAGGATTGTCGTTGAGGGGACTGGAAGTTTTGATTGTTCATGCCAAACCGCTCAAAGCAACCGGCAAAGATGGAATCATCGATGAGTTTGGGCTGTTTGCAGCATTCCCTGGGATTCTGGTGAGGAAAATGAAGGAGATTTAGAGTTGGTTTGATGAATTGGGGGAGGTTTTAAATGGCTGGAGGTTTCTTACAATCCTCAATGGAGGTGGTTGACGACAGTCCTGCTCCTGGCCAAAAATCCCAACGGCCAAGCAAGACAATACCGCGAAAAGGGAGGGTACAATGCTGCACATTTTAACCGCCAAACAGTCCAAGCACAACTAACTTTGTCCCCACAATACACCTGACTTTTTATCCAGAAGCTCAGGTGGGGGCTTCTCGAAGCAGGAAAAAAGCCACCCAATGAGTGTTTAATCGTGAAAATACGGGAATTGGTTTTTATATTAATTTTGCAATGAATGCAAAAACATAGTTGAGCTAAACCTTGACGGACGCCGCAGATCCAGTAATTGGTGGCTTCGTGGCGGGCTTTTTTTTTCTCTGTCTCTTCGCACGTGGGAAAATGCACCACCACCATGTGATTCATCACTCTTCTGACCCCATTCCTGGGCCGTGAGACCCTCTCGGGAAGCCATCGACCTGCTCTTGCGTCTTCTATTCCGCAATTCTCGTGGTTTTTCCTTCGCGTGATTCGCGGTGGGTGCACAAAAGTCGCGTGCCCGGTCCAAAGTGGACGTCTCAAGTGGGAGACCGGAGAGAAAAATCACAAAGAAAACTCCCACTTGGAAGTTACTGGATGGCTTTAATGGGAAAAGTGACACTGAAATGTACTTAATTTACTCTTTAGACTTTGTTGGAAATTGCTTTATCTCATGAACAGATTGATGGTTTTTTTTTTATTATTTCCACAGCTGTTGTTAGATTACAAAATATGAAACCGTTTTCAAGAACTCTTTTGATGACTTCAGTGGTCAAGGGTTTTCACAAGAACTTTGCTTCTTGTTTGTTTTATTTGCTTAAGTAATCTGAGATCGTCAATAAACAATATTGTATTTGTGCTAATTAGCTATTTGTTCCACTTTTAATAAGAATTGGTATTTTTTTTATAAAATGGAAAACTTTTTATTATTCAATCAAAATCTTTAACACCCTTTCCCATATTATAATTTGGAAAGGCGAATTTGAAGATCAACTTCAAATGTATTTTTGGGCTTAAAATTGTTTTGTTTTCTCTTTTCATTACATCACGAGATAATCTTAAGGAATACTTTAATAGAATCTTGACAAATTTCAAAAGCACATTTTCAAAAGGCGAACAAGAATTTTAAAAACATGGACCAATAGGTCAATTTTGTGCCATATTCAGGGTTGTGCTTTTACATAGTAAAAAATATTTTTTACATTTTACATGTAAAAAATACGTAAAAATGTAAAAAATATGTAAAATGTAAAAAATGTGTAAAGTGTAAAAAAGGAAAATTACGCATTTTTGAATCTTTTGAACATTTCCTGTTAGCAATACCAATATTGATATTTCTTATGAGAAATTTCAAGGAAACATTTTTAACGATTTTGTACATACAAAACATACTGCTTGTAGTAAAAAATGTTAATTTTTTCTAATTAACACTAAACCTAACGACTGTTTTTGGCCGTTTTCCGGTCAAGTGACAAACTGCGATAATGTAGGATTCTCAACAAATTTGTTTTGTAAAAGAGCAATAAATTAAAATTTGAATGCTGAAAAATATGTTACATGCATATTTCAGGAAATTCATAAAGTTTGATAGAGGCATTGTACCGTTTTAAGTATGTGTTTATTTTAAACCGGTCAATTTGACTGGGCCTTGGTAGGTTTAGTATTAAAAGAACTTCGTCCTTTTTTCACAGATAGATATTTTAGAATGTTGTCTATATTAAATCCTTAAAATGTTAAGCTTTTTGACCGTTAACGAAAAATAGAATAAAATTTTATATTATTAGTAAACTAAACAAAGCAATGAGACATAAAAATATGATTTTTTCACTATTCGTAATTGGCAAATGACATGACTTGATCAATCAATTTTTAAAATAAAAAAAAACTTTATTATTTTTTATAGTAATTATATAGACTATTTTTTATGAGATTTTGATATAACAATAACCGGCACTGCTTCAGCATAAATTGGTTAATATTGTGTTCAAATTGCGCGCAACTTACGCTTAAAATAATTTCGTTTGTATGTAGTGCACTCATAGCTTCAACACGAAAACAATAAATTACAAATAAAAAGCGCACAGCTTCAGCATAAGACGGTTAAAATTCAATGTAAAATCCTCACAGGTTCCGAACGAAACGTTTCGCAATTTTGATCGTTTTACTCAGATTTTGTGCAGATTTTATTAAAATCGATACAATATCGTAATTTTTGGATGATTTTTTGTTTAATACGTTAGTTACAGATTAATAACAAAGGACGATGGTTTCTAGAACATGTAAGAATTGGCCTCAAATCAAAGTCTAAGAAGGAGTACCCGATTTTCCCTGGTAATTGTAGTGAAAAATTAAAAAAAAAAATTTGAAAACAATATCATTACTACATAATCAGTGTTAGCAAGAAGAGACTGATTCTCTTCATGAAAACATTATTTTCTGGGATGTGATGTCTTGGACAAGGTATATAACAAGTCAAAAAAAATGTAAAGAATTAAGAAATAAATCTTAATTTGAATGATTTTCACAATATTAATGATTAACGGAAAACACAGAGCAATTGGAAAACTCCCTGAACGTAGGTTAAAAAAATTATGTGTCATTTATATGGTTTATATTTGTTCAACCAGGCAAAGGAAAATTTGAACTGGGGTTGCCAGTAAATTTCACCATGCATTTTCGACGACAAGTTTTACGGCAAAAAGTCGCAAAATATTTTACAGATTACAAAGAAATCTTTGATTGAGTGAAAAACAAAAATTTAGATTTGAAATTTGATGTATATAAATCAATTTTAGATTTTTTACATTTTAACTTTACATGTTAAAAATGTAGCACATGTTAAAAGTTTTTTTACTATGTAAAAAATGATGTAAAATGTAAAAAATTCGCCCAACCCTGGCCATATTACAAATTTAGTTCGAATCATCAGGAGCGGTTTTTCAAAAAAGTGTATTGTAACTGTGACATTGCCATGTGGCATAGTCAGAAGTCACATATTTGAGATTTCTGTAAATTCTTTTGTAAACCCTGGTGGGGTTCATCTAAATAAAATTAAAAACTTATAGAGGGAAAATGGGAAACTGAGGCTTCTACCCTTATTTCAACTCCCTGAGAGTGAACTGTCCACGGCGACTGATGCTCACTCACTGATCTTAAGTGCCATAAGCAACAAGAGCACCATATAACAATCTTCAGCATTTTCGGCACCCGCCTTGGGATGGTACGTGTTGGGCGTGTCAGAGGAATAAAGGATTTTGAATTGGTGGAATACAGCCGTTGGCAGGGTTGACATGTGTCGAATAGGCCGTACTCTTTACAAAGTGACAATGAATTTTATAAAACATGTCAAATATGGACTGTAATAATATCATTAAGTAAAGAGAATCAATGATTTGCATTTTCAATCTCATGTGATATGTGAAACAGCTCGGATGGGATTATACTCATAATAATACACAGATTCATTTGAAGTCAAAAACTCAAGTATTTTTTTGTTAACAGGTGAGTAAAGCTCGTAGGGGAGGGTGGGACAGTTCCACGCATCTGAATGTTCTGAATTAGTTTGCTAAACGAATATGAACCATATTTAAATTAACTGTTTCGCTAGTTTCTCTTGAGTATTGACTATCTGAAATATCTGAAAATACAGGAGAGTTCCTAAACACTGGTAAAAATAAAAGGGTCAAATTGACCCTTTTCCAAAGGATGGATCATATTTGACTCTTTGAAAGGGTCACCAGGAACCCTTCGAAAGGGTCACGGTTTTGACATCTATTTAATTCCGGAATAAACGAATAAAAAAACAATGAAAAAGTGGTCTTTGGTGTTCGCTCAGATGAGAGAAATATGATATCAGTAATAAGTTTACAATAAAACATGATTATTCGTGATAAATGTGCATACTAAATTTCAAGAGATACAAAAGTGAACCTTTCAAAGGGTCAAATACGATCCATCCTTTTGAAAAGGGTCAATTTGACCCTTTTATTTTTACCAGTGAATTATTCGTCCTAAGAAACTTCATTTTTTAAAGTAATACATTCGTGAATTTACCACACCCTCCCCTACCTGAAAAAATAGATTTGAAAAAATTTGAAATTCGGACTTCTGAAAAAATTCTATACAAAAAGTACAATATTTGGCTTATTTCGTCTTGTAAAGGAAAAACAATCCTTCGTTCGTGCGAAAATTGAGTAAAAATGATTATAATTGACATTTCTCAAAGGCCGGACAGAACGATAGAAATTTTTAAATGCTTTATCTCGTAATGTGTTATTCCAAATGACTTTGTAGCTTCCAAAAAATAATTTCGACATGTTCTATTATTTTCAAAAAAAGAAGAAAATTAAATAGACATAAAAAAGTATTTTCTTTTATGAAATTAAAAAAGTAAACGCACTTGTAAGCCCTTAAGGAAATTGTGTGCTCTTCCGAACTGGTTGGTTTACCTTTCAGAAAATGCTCTATTTTTCTTTAAATTGAAAAACAATTTGACATTTTTTAATCTGTTCTTTAAATTGTTTAAGTTTATTCCGCAAATTAATTACATACAAATTAAGAAAAGTTAAATAAAGCGTGTATCGCCCGTGAAGGTAGGATCGTCAACTCAAAATAAAATGATATTTTGAAAATTATTTGCCGATTTTAACGAATTATCCTTCGTAACATGCGTTCCATTAGTAACTGATACATTTAAAAAAAAAACAATTAGGGTAAGTGTGCCAAATTTCGGCATAGTAGCAGGTAAGCACCAAAGTCCTAAGTTTGAAATGCAATATTTTAAATTCATATTGATATTTTTTGTTACTTCCTTTTCGGGAAGGTTGTATGGATCCTTGAAAACTAGTTTATCATCTTTGTTTTCTTTAAATCACTTCCTAAAATATTGAAAAAATAATAAAAATATGGACATTGCTTTGGGTAGTATTTCGGCCACTTTGTGTGAAATTTCGGCCACCTTTTTTCTGACCACATTTTGTGACGCAACGGAAAGAAAATTTCAAAACGTCAAACGGAACGAGTTTGATATTTAATTTAATACGTTTATATGACTCACAAACCCAGAGATCTTCCGTGTAATTTGTCCTAAACACCTGAAGAGTAGCATTTCAAATTTACGCGCAGATTCCCGTAGCAATTTGCACTTCCTGAACTCTTCCAATGACTTTTCCACATCATCTTTTTCATAGAAGCGATGGTTTTTTTCTTTGGACATTGTAGAATTCAGAAATTGAAAAAGAAAACATAAAATGAATAAGAAATTTAGGAAAGCAAAATGAATTCATTGACTATTCGAAGATTACATACATAATTTTAATTAATTTATTTGCATGGTCGAAATTACACTCAAAGTGGCCGAAATTAGATGCTGGCCGAAATTTGGCACACTTACCCTAGTAAAGAGCAAATAATTTGGAAAAAATCAGAGTATTTTTGAGCGACGATCTAACCTTCATGGTCGATACATGCTTCACTTACCTTATAAATAATTATTTTAAAGCACATGTAAATAAAGTAAGGTAAAGTGCCCTCAAGTCGACCGGTTCCTCAATTCGACCGGTAGAGTTATTTATTCAATTTATTTATATTTGCACTAATATTTGGCGTATGATCTAACATTAATAGGTCAATTATTCCATAAATAAATACGAATCAGTGACAATTTTATAGAAATTCACCATTAAAACATTCAAATATTGACCCACCGGTCGAGTCGAGGAACCGGTCGACTCGAGGGCACTTTACCTTACTGATGACTTAAAAAAAGGAATTAAAAAGTTTACTGTGTTAAAAGTATTGTCCCCCGTTCAGTAATAACCTTCCACTGAACTTGATTTCTTGCCCACCTAAGATCCACAATCAAACCCCTTTTGTGGTTGAGCACTTGAAGGCTCGCGGTAGACAAAAAGCAATTCTTTTCTTCTCATCAAAAGAAAAGCTCTAGAAGTGTAAGATATAGGTAATATATAGGAAAATTCCCCCACCCTTCCACCATTTAGAATCAGGCCCCCTCCACATGAGGTTGCGAATGGGAAATTGGCGCCAAATTCCAATGAAAGACTCCTTGCTTTATTGCTGTGATACGTGAATTTGGCTCGGATTTCTGCACGTAAATATCCAGAATTCAATACATATTTCAAAAGAAATCTAGAAGAGGGGTGAGGGCTTCTTGGACGGCATAAATAAAGTGTGGGAATATTGAACTATCATTTAGCATGCAAAGTTGAGAGAGAGAATACATCTGCAGGGTGTATCCTTATTGTCGGCTGTCCCTTTATACAATCTATTTCGAAAAGGATTAACAACTTAGCTTTGAACCAAGGGTAGGGGAAAGCGCGCTAAATTCAGATGACTTAAGCTTCGAACAACTCATTTTTGAAATTAGTTTTTAATGAATTTAGCCATTAATATTATATTTTAATAGTTAATCTAATGCCTTAAATTTTCCAAAAAAGGCTATGGATCAAATCCATTAGGAACATAGAAAAAATTGCCATGTCGGAAGCTTGAGTCATCTAAAGGTAGCGTCCTTTCCTCTATTTGATATATGGCTCAATTTATCATTTTGAGTTGACGATCAATATTCTAAGCAAAACCTTTAAAAAAAAACTATTTTTAAATCAATTCTTCCGTTGAAACAAACTTTTTCGAGTAAAGTAAATCCTTTTAAATTTTCCAAAAAGCTTTTGATAGCTTGCGAGTCACCTTCTAGTGAAGAAGTTAGTGGCCCATATCGGTGCTATATCTAATAAAGTTGCCGGAGTTTGTGTGCATGATTGACTAGCGATCGTTGGAGGGAAGCTCTCGTGGGGGAAGTTATGCTTGGTGGCTGTTAAAGAGTGGCAAGAAGTGGTGAAGGCAAGCCGTAAAGTATATTTGGTGTTTTCGGGTCGAAGAAAAACGCCTCAAGTGGCTCATTGGCGCGAAAAGTGGAGGTGTGGGTGATATTTTTTGGGGTGGCAGAGAGTGAAAAGGTCACCCACAGACACACAAAGTCACACCCCCTTGAGGGAATTTTAGCACCCGATCCAAACACATGAAATGCAGTCTCAGGTGGGACTTTCACCTGAACACACTGAGAGTACTGAGCAGGATACAGGGACCATGGCAGCCAAAGGATGGAGGAGTCGGTGAGGAAATTTACATTAGGATTAAACTAGAAATTGCGGTGACTGTGAATCTGGGGAGATGTTTTCGGTGGTTAAGAGTTTACGTGACTAAGCAACTTTCAATTTATTCTGAAGAAATGTTTTTGATTTGGAAGGCAGAATCACATTAATCGTTATGTTCTTATTGTTACCATCAATGTTTTATGATTATTCTTCAACTTACCCTTTTGCCAGACAAAGCTGCAGTTATTATGATTATCTTCCACAAAATCCGAGGTATAATCAAAATTTAAACAAAAAATTAAGAAATAAGTGAAAAATTTATAAAACGGTCAGAAAGAAAGTTTATTTGCGTAAAATTGTACAATTTTAGCCTAAGCAAAGACTTCGTTCTTCTTTTATTAGAATTTTTACTAATTTTTTCTAAATATTTTTTGTCCAATAATCAAGAATAATTTCACTGTGCGACACGTTGTGGGTGTCTTTGACGAGAGTGCCAAAACTTGTTAGAGGGTCATTTAAGGACCTCAAATCTGCAATCCGTTTGTCCGGGTCACCTCTAGATTTTTTTGAAAAAGCATATTTAGTTTTTTGATGTTTTATAAAATTCAAAAATTCATATCTCCGGTTCTAATTATCCGGTGGTAGTCACATAAAGCTAAACTGACGCGTAATTTCATCCTCTATAACTCTTGTGAACATATCAAGCATCTACGATAAAAATGAAGTATATTTTTTAAAGATTTTTTGAAAAAGGGCACCTAAAATGGTGCCTTTTTCTGTGTTTTTTCCATCTTCTAGTAATTTTCCCACTTTAATAGAGCATTTTATATGTCAAATAACTATGCCTAAAAGTTAGAGAATTTAATAGTCTTTCATTTTCTTTTGGTTTAAATTTTCTATCATAATTCATTTATTCACAATAATTTATTGAAAATAAAGTGCATTAAAATCTCTTATTATATATAATTATATTAGTATCTTTGTCTAACCTACTGAAGAGCATTCTCTTTTGCACTCTCACTTACACATTTCATATAAAAAGAGGTGAAATGAAAGAAAAGAGACGTATTTAGAAATAGAGAGAGAAGAATAGCTGTTATGAGTGCCAAAAAACTATTCTTCTCTCTTTATTTCTATATACGTCTCTTTTTTTCATTTCGCCTCTTTTTATGTGAAATGTGTAAGTGAGAGTGCAAAAGAGAATGCTCTTTAGTAGGTTAGACAAAGATACCAAATAATTATATATAATAAGAGATTTTATTTTTATAATAATGCATTTTATTTTCAATAAATTATTGTGAATAAACGAATTAGGATAGAAAATTTAAACCAAAAAGATATGAAAGAATATTAAATTCTCTAACTTTTAGGCATAGTTATTTGACATATAAAATGCTCTATTAAAGTGGGAAAATTACTAGAAGATGGAAAAAACACAGAAAAATGCACCATTTTAGGTGCCCTTTTTCAAAAAATCTTTAAAAAATATACTTCATTTTTATCGTAGATGCTTGATATGTTCACAAGAGTTATAGAGGATGAAATTACGCGTCAGTTTAGCTTTATGTGACTACCACCGGATAATTAGAACCGGAGATATGAATTTTTGAATTTTATAAAACATCAAAAAACTAAATATGCTTTTTCAAAAAAATCTAGAGGTGACCCGGACAAACGGATTGCAGATTTGAGGTCCTTAAATGACCCTCTAACAAGTTTTGGCACTCTCGTCAAAGACACCCACAAAAAGGTAAATTTTGTCGCACCGTGTTTTCAGTGATTCATGAGAATTCTGAGAGAATTGCATAAATTCTTAACGTCTTTGCCGATATGAGTAGGGGAGACTGGGGCAAAAAGTCACAAATCGAAAAATTCAAAATTCAATATCTTCCAAGGTAAAAAAGATAGCGGCTCAATTTTTTTCCTATAGATAGCCTACATGGACCTTCTTCAATGTCGTAAGTTTCTTAAAATTCGAACAAGGAATTTAGAAAATAAAAAAATATCGAAAGTTTTAGCCCTATTTTTGAAATATTTTCCTTGCAGAAGATAACAATTATTACCATTATTACCTACTTATTTTCCAAAATTGATGCACTGGTCAATATTTTCTAAATAATTTGGATTTTTTGAATACGAATCCGCTATCTATTTTAGAATTTCACAAAAGTTATTTTCTCCAGAAATCCTTTTATTAAAAATGACCACTTGGGGTAAAAAGTAACAAAAGATATAGAGCAAAAAGTAACAAAAAAGCGAAGCAATTTCTGATGTCTCACGGCGAGAAGAAACGTCATTACCATGTATCGCCGCTTGTTGTTTGCATTGGTCAAACGATTTTCAGTCTTTTGTGTTTTTTTTCTAAAATAGCTTCAAAAGCGCTTTTCTCGTTTTCTCACTTATCTCGCAGAGAAAACGGTGTTTTACAAGGGTGTAGATGAATAAATTTTCTATGAAAATATGTCCTCTAGGCCTAGATATTTTTTCAAATTTACGGAAGCCTGTAATGAAGTGAATCAAAATATGATAATACCCAATGTCTGGTACTATTTGCCCCAGCAATTTTGAGAATTGTCACAAAATTATATTTTAGAAATTGGCTCGATAAACGTATTTCCTTACAAAATAGAGGAAATTTATTTTCACAAAGTTGTAGAGCGGTAAATTTCCTATAAAACTGCGCTAATTAGAAATTTTTGAAGTGCTCGAGTAGCTTGTAAAAAAGTAAAATATCCGTTTTGTGACTTTTTGCCCCAGTCTCCCCTAATGATTGAACGGTTAATGTAATTCTGTCCTAAATGTACGGGAAAGCGAGACACCTTTGGATGACTCAAACTTCAAAAAACTCATTTTTTTTAAAAATATTTAACTCATTAATTTTCGTTTTGAATATGGTAAGGTGGGGTAACTGGATCGTTTTCCGAAGAGTGCTACTTAAACGCTTATTTTTGGACTGATAAAATGCTTTTTTACTTCTTCTAAATCCATACAATTATTCACTGTTTCATTCAGAAATATAATATTAAAAAAAATATCAAAAATATTAAAGAAAATTTATAAAATAATGATAATACTGAAATAACTCAGGATGCACTAACTGGGTCGCCTTTTCGCTAATTCACTTTTAATTAAACCTTTGGATTTAAAATACTTTTTTCACAAGGACAAAACAATAAATGTTTTCAATCAACCACTAGCGAAAATATTACTGCTGGAAAATTTTTAGTGAAACTGGCACAAGATTGAAATGAGTCGATTACACTCACTTATTTAATGGATAAAAATATTATTTTTGTTTTTTCTCAAACTTGAATGTAGTTACTGTAGTTTTAAGTGGATTAGTCATAAACGATCCAGATAGCGAAGCGTCCGGATTAGCACACTTGAATGTACTTTCTTTTTGAGTTCAATGAAAGTAAATAGTACAATGATAATCGTTAGTTTCCTTTTACATCTTATATTATTTATTAAATTAAAATTATTAAAAATTTTATTAATAAGTTATCATAAATATAAATTAATAAATAAATTAATTATTATATTTTGTGTGAAATACTGCAGAGAATTCGTAGATTTTTTCAAAAGTGTACTAATTATTTCGTGACTGCGATTAAGTTAAATACAGACCTGTCATAAGAATTACTAGTGAAATGATCAAGAAGACAATAATTACATTTATCTTTTATTTAAAATTTCAATATTGAAAAATGTTTTAAATCAAGTATAATAGTTCAGAGAGGAAAAAAAAATCCATTGCGTGAAAACTCGGAAAAACTCCGGGTCATATATGACCCTATTGTCGGCAAGGGAAGTGTACTGTACATACCATTTTCAAAATCTATATCACGAGCTTTTTAAGAGTTTTTTTTTTGCTTGAAGCTATTAATTTGGCCAAAACCATGGCAAACTGGATTGTCTTGATGAACACTGTACTCCTGGTGTTCAAGGAATCTTCCTGATAATCCCTTGAACAGTCACTGTCACAATATTTTGAGTGGTATTTGGCAAAAATAAACTTATCCACATGTTTATTCACACACAATACAATTGCACAATATGAGACGCTTGCAGAATACTCTAAAATATTGCAAAATATGTTATAATTCATCAGATATAAGATGAAATGTCCAGGAGCAAGATGTCTCACCTGCATTTCACAAAGGAAAACAATGTCCCAACTACATTTCGCTATAGGTTTGGGACGAATACACTGTTACCCTTGCCGACAATAGGGTCATATATGACCCGGAAAATTCTACACGCTTTTCTGGAAAATTGAGAGTAGTTTATTATATCAAAATATGCAATATACAATCTTTGGATATTGTATTTTACGTTTCTATAGAACTTTTTGCTGAAAAAAAATGAATATAAAAAATTTTGAAAAAGAAAAGTCATTTTAGAAAGTTCGAAATTCGTGATTTTTGATCTCAAATATTTTCTTTTCCTGAATATCTGGAGTCTTGAGAAAATTAGCCAAGAATCTTACATCCTTCTATTATGATGTCGTGCACAAACCGATAGATTTCAATTAATGTAAATAGTCAAAAAAATTGTTTTTTCCCCGGGTCATATATGACCCTAATGACGCGAAAGAGTTAATAATTCTGTAACTATGGATAAACTTTTGAAGCTTTAGTATTCCAATCTTTGATTGTTTATAGGATACTTTATTCAAAATTGAAGATATTACCCTGAAGAATTATTTTCTCTTAATAAACTGAAAGTCTCATCAAATTTTATTATGTAATTTACTGTCTTTCCCTAAGAATCACGTAAAATATTGACCAGTCAACTTAATAATAATGCACAAGAAAGTCTCCCCAAATAAAATCGTTTGAAGTTGAGTGATTTATTGGTTTCTGGCGTTCAATAAAAGCTCCCCACAGTCATTCCTTCTGCAGAACATGTTGCTGTCGCTCCTGGAAAATCAATAATAAATTCTTGAGGTTGATTTCTGTTACTTGCAGGACTCTGCAGCTGGCAAAGTCCACAAATCGACTCAATGCTTTCATGAGTGATTCTGTTGGACTTGCAGCTAGAACACGTCGGAATCGCTTCAACAGGCGCCAGGAATCCTTGATGGACATTGAATCTGAAGATCAGAATCGTTTGAAGTTATTTGTAACGCCCCAAATTCAAATAAATAAGATCTCTTTGGTGATTGAAGAGGCAATCGCGCGGAAAATGAGTGAGGATGAAGACAACAAAGATTATGATCCGATCAGGGCAAAGCTGATGTGTCAGGCCCTGTCTAAAGACATCCGGAATCGCGTCAAGATGCTCAATCTGAGGAGATATAGAATCGTTTGTCTCGTTACGATCATTGAGAAATTTCTACAATCCATTGATTACAAAATGAAGCTGCTGCTTGATCCAAAAATGGACTATTTTGCAAATTTTAAATTCGAAAATGCCCAATTTTATATTTTGGCCACGGTTTATATTATCTATAAAGATTGATGTGAGCAAATAAATTCGTGATGTTACTGTTAAAGGTAATTAAATCTGATTATTTGGTATGCACACACGACTGCAGGTGTCTTATCGTCTTCAGTGTTTCTGAGAAACTCCAACAATGTGCAACGTTTATAGTTTTACCACGGTTATACTTATTTTAAATCTCTCAATTCTTCCGGAAACGTGGTCAGAATTTTGCAATCCAACTGAAATTCACGTAGATCTTAACGTTGAGTTTAACATTTGCTACATCATTGACGATGGCAACTCAAGTAGGAATGACCTTGGTCAACTTATTTGGACAAGAGGTGATTTTGAGGATTTTTCCTACCTTCTGGAAGTTCCTTTGACCATTGGTGTCCCATTGGATGCAGAATTGTTCATCAATCATGTGATAAAAACTCCAGAGAATCCAGAAGTTCCTAATAACTTAAAGTATCCAGGAAGTTCTGAAGGTACGGAAGCTATGCATTCAGAGTACCCAGAGGATTCAGAATATATAGAAAGTTCTGAGGATGTACATTCAGAGTACGAAGAGTTTTGTGATCATTCTGAAGAAACTCCAGAAGATTCTGAGGATGTACATTCAGAGTATGCAGAGATTCCTGATAATTCAGAACATCCAGAAAGTCCTGAAGACGTACATACAGAGTACCCAGAGGCTGTTGATAATTCTGAAGAGACTCCAGAAGATCCTGAGGATGTATATTCAGAGTATGCACATGGTCTTGATAATTCAGAATATCTAGAAAGTCCTGAGGACACTCAGGATGTGCATTCAGAGTATCCAGAGGTTCCTGATAATTCAGAATATCCAGAAAATTCTGAAGACATTCAGGATGTGCATTCAGAATACCCAGAAGTTCCTGATAATTCAGAATATCCAGAAAGTCTTGATGATGTACATTCAGAGTACCCAGAGGTTCCTGATAATTCCGAAGGAAGTCCAGAGGATACGGACGATGTACATTCAGAGTATGCAGAGATTCCTGATAATTCAGAGCATCCAGAAAGTTCTGAAGACGTACATTCAGAGTACCCAGGGATTCTTGATAATTCTGAAGAAACTCCAGAAGATACTGACGATGAACATTCAGAGTATGCAGATGGTCCTGTTGATTCGGAATACCTAGAAAGTCCTGCGGACCCTCAGGATGTGCATTCAGTGTATCCAGAGGTGCCTGATAATTCTGAAGAAACTCCAGATGATACTGAGGATGTACATTCAGAGTATGCAGATGGTTCTGATAATTCAGAATACCAAGAAAGTCCTGAAGATGTACATTCAGTGTACCCAGAGGTTTCTGATAATTCTGATGAAAGTCCAGAGGATACTGATCATGAACATTCAGAGTATGCAGAGTTTCCTGATAATTCGGAATATCTAGAAAGTCCTGCGGACACTCAGGATGTGCACTCAGAGTACCAAGAGATTCCTGATAATTCAGAATATCCAGAAAATCCTGAGGATTTAGAATCTCTACATCCAGAGCACCCTGAGACTTCTTATAATTTAGACTTAGAGTATCCCGGAAGTTCAGAGGATATAGAAGATCTACAATATCCAGAGGCTCAAGTGAATTCAGAATATCCAGATAGTTTACCGTATCCAGATTACCCAGATTATCCTGAGGGTTTCGATTATCCGGAAAGTTTAGAGGATACATCATATGAATCGTATCCAGATTTTCCAGATAGCTCGGAGGATTTCTATTATCCAGAAAGTCCAGAGGATACAATTTATTTACCGTACCAATATTATCAAGATAATCCTATATATTTTGATTATCCAAAAAGTTCAAGTGATACACTCTACGTACTAGACCCAGATTATCAGGAATATCATGAAAATTTTGATTATCCAGAAAAGTTAGAGGATACAACGTATCTACCATATCCAGATTACCCAGAATCTCCTGAAGATTCAGAGTATCCATTAATAATAGCAGATGTAGAAAGTTCACAAGATTCAGATCATTTGTATTATCCAAGTTATCCAAAGACTTCAAAGTATACAGAGTATCCAAAAGCTCCAAAGGTTATAGTTGATCTAGAAGTTTCAGAAAATGTGGAAGTTCCTGAGGCTCCAGAAGAATCAGAAGCTACAGAAGATACAAAACCTACAGAGACTATCCATAAACCTGTAATAGTTCATTATGAACCACCGCAAGGAGACCGAATATTAGCTACCACCCCAAAGCCCAAAACACGAAGATTTGAAAGTCGATTCTCTCCAGGAAGTCTATATGGGATTAGGTGGCAACCTCAAACCAATTGGCAACAGCTGAGATACCTCCACAGAAAGTATAACTGCAATCCAATGTACAGAAATTGTCGTCAAGTAATATATTTGTATAGAAATTGATTTTTACACCTTCGTGATTTGACTTCATGTTCCTTCAGGAAAGTCTCTAAGGCCCATAAATTTCGAGAGAAAATGAATATATTCAATTTCTTTTGTTTTGTGAACTTTTTTCGTGGATTTGAAGGTGGAAACAGTGGAAAAGATGGAACAGAGTTCAATAAAAAATCTATGAAAAACCATTTTTAGATCGTCTTATTTTTCTGATGTTCTTGTCTGTTGAGTTATTCCCTAGACACACTTACGACTTAAGCCGAAAGACGGCTTAACGCAATTATAATTAAAATAATAGTCAGATTACATTTCTATCAGTTTCTGAGTAATTCGTCTCTAGGTTAAATTTAGTCAAATTATTTTGATTACACTTACGTTAAGCCGTCTCTCGGCTTAAGTCGTGAGTGTGTCTAGATCTAGGGCATTACTGTGCTAAGTAAGGGCCTTGACAGACCTGAGGGTTAGCTGTGAGACGGCTTAGTGTAATTATACTCGACATAATGGTTAAACTTCATTTACATCATTTTCCACTAAGTCGTCTCTCGGCTTAAGTCGTAAGTATGTCTAGGGCATAAGTTAAAGTTTCAGAATTATACATCTGGGATTTGCTAAAGCTTTGAAAGATGCTTTAAATTTAAACCTTTAAAGCTCTAGCCAATAAGTCAATTAGGTAATTAATTGAATTGTTATAGAGATAGTGCTTTATTATATGGGAAAGTGCCCATGCTTCGTACGATTCCAAGCTTAGTAATGATTAAATTTTTCCGATGTGTCTCAATAAATGTAACTCGTCGCATCCATATTTTAAAAATGAGAGGTAAGTGCCTGGTTTTTAAAATTATTGCGGAGTCACATTTATTGAGAAATATAGGAAAAATTTAGTGATTGCGAAGCTTGGGATCGTACGAAGCATGGGCACTTTCCTCATCAACTTATTAATTAAGATTTTTGATCAATTTCTAATTGCTTTTTTTAAACTATTCATCTGTTAATTGACATTTTAAAGCCTAAACATTTGAATTTAAAACTTTAAATACTTCTAAATAATTAAGAAAGTTTAATTAAGCTAAATATCCTAATTCAAAACCATTTCCAGACGCTTTTACTTTGACAGTAGATTCAACGCATTAAGTTCATATTTTTTCTGAAGTAAATTACATAAATTTGCTCCTTGACTCTTCTAGAATGTTACAGTTTAGTGAAAATTCTTTAGATATAACTTGAAAAATTCTTAAATACAAGAAAAATACGCGAGTGTAAAATGCTTCTATTGGAAACAAATTAATCCAAATGGGGACAAGGGAAAGTTTCTAATTGGAGACAAACAGTGTAAGTGAAGCTGTGACGAAAGGCTTCCAAAACCTTGTTGAGTTGCTTCTGAGTGCAGAGTTTGTCCTTATTCTTGGTCTTTTCTCTTTTCTCATCTAAAATAATAAGAAAATCTCTTCAGAAAAATCATATTTCCGGGGTTTCCTATTGAAGCATTTCAGAAAAGCCTTTTTGCTCACGAAAGAGGTAATTATTTCATTTGGAAACTTCACGTACCGTTAACAATAAAGATTAGCACTTAATTTAACTAAAATTAGCCATAAATATGACATAAATGTTAAACAAAACGAATAAACAACAGTCTTTTTATTGTGTTTTTCATTGGAAAGTATGGTCAATCGATGAAAAATTCAATGGTGAAAAGGTACACTTTTAATTTTTCTGAAAAATTAACAAATTAAAATTTGTGAAAATGAATAGATTTTCGCTTTATTTGGTGCAAAATTAACTAAATAATGAAACTGTGGGATAGAAAATATATCAATATAGTAATTTAGTACTGTATTTATCATAAAAACAATGACGTTTCCATTTGGAGTAGCGAAAAATTTCCATTTGAAGCAGGTTTTGAATTAGCTTAATTTACCCTAAATAAATGATTTTTTTACAATGCAATTTTGAACTTGGTATTATTTTTTTAATTTATTGAAAATTAGAAAGCAGAGTAGAGGAAATGCTTTGGATTTATTGTACTCAAATGGTTGGTTTTTCTTAAAGTAAATTTTAGTTAATGGAGGGTGGTTCCTCGAATATCCCATGTTGCTATCTTTAACCGTTTGGTCTCTGATATTATAACTGATGAATGAAACTTTTATTTTTTTCCCTAAAACCTTCAGAATTCTCAAAATATTGTCCACTGAGTGAGAGATGGCAAAAAATAGTTTAAAAATATAAATCAAAATGGTGCAGTATTAGGGTAAGTGTGCCAAATTTCGGCATAGTTGCATGTAAGCGTCAAAGTCTCAAGTTTAAAATGTAATATTTTTAATACAAATTGATTTTTTTCATTCCTTTTTCTTAAGAAATATTGCTTTGAACCTTGTAGACAGTTTATCGTCATTATTTACTCTAAAATCATTCTTAATACAATTTAAAATGAATATAAATATAGACATAGCATTGTTGCCCTATTTCGGCCACCTTCATTCTCATAGTTCCTTGCCCTTCGGGAATTCTTCCAATGCCTTTTTCACGTCATCTCGTTCGAAATTTTTTTTGTTATTTTTTTTTTTACATTTTTCGTTATTTTTTTGCATTGTATAATCTCTAGAGTACGTAAAATTTAAAAGTTCATGGAAATTCGAGGAACAAAAAAGGTGGCCGAAATTGCAAGCTGGCTGGAATTTGGCACACTTACCCTATTACTTTCTGTTTAAGTTCTACGAATAAATTGTTTTAAAAAGATATTTTAATGTAGAATAAAAATAATATATTGAAATCTAAATTTAATAATTATATGTTCACCGTAATTTTACAATGAGATTTTTGTTTATAATATAATACATTAGCTCTCATTCCAATCGATATTATAAAGACCGATGCTTTGATACTCTGAAATTGAAGCACCAAGAAGCATTCACTTCTTTGAATAAATAACTGATAAATTTACAAAAATAAAGAAATATTTTAGATACCAATAAATTGTAACAATTATTTTCCTCAGTTAACAGAAAAAGAATAAAGAACACATAAAATCAAGCGCATAAGATGGTACAGTCCAGGAAATAGTGTAGAATATTTGCTGATTCGCGCCAAAATGGAACTCTCCTGAAGTCACGTGTTGGATGTTTCGTGAGTTCGTGCTAAAAGTTTGAATTCTTTGCTCATCTTTTCTGCCTCTTTGTTCCATTTGCACTTTAAATAGACTTTAATGGGAAAATCGCCTCAGAAAGTGATGGTAAGTTGAGTGAGTGTTATCCGTGATCATGAATAAGTTGTGGATTTTTTTCTGGTGTACCTTGGTGCTCCTGTTTGATGGGACATGGCAAATGGGGTTGAGATTGTCGAGAAGGAGTAAGTTAACATGAAAAGAATCCCGACCAGGGAAATATTGATTTTTGTGATATCCTTTCAGAGGAAGCTTGCTGCTATTTTGCATTGAATGGGCACTATCCCCAGCATATTCCATTCTATACGCCTGAAGAATTGAACTTCCACCGGATCTGGAAGCTCACAGACAAAGCCATTCAACATACATGCTTCCCTCTTCTGCGCAGAAAGCTCCAGACAATTTTCCGGCCACCAAATGTTGATAAAGAGACTTACTACAAGATGAGAGATTTCTTCTATAACTACCGACGTTGGTCAGGATGTAGGAGATCTAACATCTTTGGCGAATATCTCCCCATGGAGACTTATCCCTATCCTGATGATTATGAAGATGAAGTTAGAAAGCCGCAGACAGTGATGCAAAGATTTGGACCAACTGAGCATAATGCAAAGTCAACCCCAACAAAACCTCCCAAGGACAGTCCCAAAGAGTCCTTTATAGAACATGTGGAATCAGAAGCAACTGAAGATTCCCTGGAAATTACCATTGGTTATGAAGAAACCTCAAACGACTACGTGGGATCTGAAGGTGAGACCTCTGAAGACTACGTTTCGTATCCGGATGACCCATACAAAGATGGAACGGTGATAGCAAGTGATTATAATACCAGACCACAAGAACCATTAGAATACGAAGATGAGATCTTTAGAGACTACCATTCCCACAAAGAAGAAGAGTTAGAGAAAGTTTTAAGATTTAATCCCGAAACTACATTACGAGAATCTTTACAAGATAAGGATTTAACGAAAATAGTAAGGGACTATGAAACCAGTAAATAAACTATTCAATAAACCAATAAAACCAATTTATCGCAGGAATCTTCGGAATCTGAAGAAGAAACTCCGGATAATGCCTACAAAAATAAGGATTCAACGAAAATTATAATAGATTATGAAGATACTTCTCAAGAACTTGCTGAATCTGAAGATAAGACCCCCGAAGACTTCGTATCACTTCCAGAAAAATCCTACAAGGACGAAAATTTAAAGAAGATGGCTAGAGCAAGGTCTCACGAAATTTTATTGCAAGAATCTGAAGATAGAACCCCTGAAGATTTTGTCTCGTCTCCAGATGATTCCTATGAAAAGGAAGATACAAAGAAAATTATAATCGATCAAGAAACTACTTCACTTGAACCTTCCGAACCTGAAGATAGCACTCCTGAAGAAATTGTTTCAATTCCGGATCAGTTCTACAGGGATGAGGATTTAACGAAGATAGCAAGGGGCGACCCAACAACATCGCGAGAACCTTCAGGATCTGAAGATAGAGCCTCTGAAGAAATCGCCTCTTATCCAGATCATTCCCACAAAGATGAAGATTCAAAGAAGATTGTAATTGATCAAGAAACTACTTCACAAGAACCTTCAGGACTTGAAGATAGCACTCCTCAAGTACTTGTATCAACTACGGACCACTCCTATAAGGATGAAGACTTAACGAAGATAACTCGGGAATATCCAACTACATCGCGAGAATATTCAGAATCTGAAGATAAAACCCCTGATGATATTGCCTCATATTCATATATTTCCTATAAAGATGAAGATTCAAAGAAAATTGTAACTGATCCAGAAACTACTTCACGAGGACCTTCAGGACGTGAAGATAGTACTCCTGAGGGTCTCTCATCTTTGGATCACTTCAACAAGGATGAAGGCTTAACGAAGATAGCAAGGGATTACCCAACTACATCGCAAAAACCTTCAGAGTCTGAAGATAGAGTTCCTGAAGATATTGCCTCATCTCCAGATATGTCCTATAAAGATGAGGATTCAAAGAAAATTGTAATAGATCAGGATACTACTTCACAAGAACCTTCAGGACCTGAAGATGACATACCAGAAGACCCCATATTAATTCCAAATTACTCTTATAAGGATGAGGACTTAATGAAGATAGCAAGGGATTACCCAACTACATCACAAGGATCTGCAGGATCTGACGATAGAGCCCATGAAGATGTCACTTCGTATCCGGATCATTTCTACAAAGATGAAGATGCAAGGAAAATTATAATTGATCGGGAAACTACTTCACAAGAACCTTCGGGACCTAGAGATAGCACTCCTGAAGACCTTTCATTTACGTATCACTCCTACAAGGATGAAGACTTAAGGAAGATAACAAGGGATTACCCAACTACATCGCGAGAATCTTTAGGATTTGAAGATACAACCCTTGAAGATGTTGCCTCGTATCCAGATCATTCCTACAAAGATGAAGATTCCACAAAAATTGTAATTGATCAGGCAACCACTTCAGAAGAACCTTCAGGATCTGAAGATAAAATTCCTGATGACCTTGCTTTACATCCAGATAACTCATACAAAGATGAGAATTTATCGACGATAGCAGAAGATCAAGAAACTTCTTCGAAAACACTTTCGGAATCTTCTGAAGATTTCGTCTCGTCTTCATATGATTCTCATGATATTGCTGGATCATCGGGCATTGAACCAGAAGCAGGAGATTTGGAGGTTAAATTTTATTCAGACATTTTTGATACATCTTCAACAACAGCTTCCGTGAAACATGAAGATTTACATTTGCATCAGACTAACAAGGATGTTCCTACTACAAATTATGGAAAATTACCGAAAAAGACGGTCCTTGTTAGCTTGGACGGAAGATTCGGGGGAATACCGAGCTCTAGAGATGAGATAGTCGAATCTACAACACTAGGAGATGATGAAATAGAGGAAGATGTAACTAAAACATCATCTACTGATGAACAAACAGAAAAATCTACTACAAAATATACTGATGACGTTTCCAAAGATTTTACAGAGGATTATATAAATGTTTATGAAGAAACTTCAGCGGCATCGTCTGAAGAACACACCGCAACAACAGATCATGATACAATACAAAGCTCTATAACTGAACATGAGGAAGAAAGTACGACAGATCCTTGGGAATATTACGCAACAAGCGCTGAAACATCAGATGAAGTTGAAGCAGAAAATACTGCAACAGAAACACCAGATTACCGCAATCCATGGTATTCTCTAACTGAGTCTCCGGATACTGAATCGTATTCGAAGATGACTGATGATTTTCAAAATGCTGGATCTTCTATGACTCAAGGGTCCGATGAAAATCATTCAGTGCCAAGTGGAAACCATTCAGGGTCAATTGAAGAATACGACGAGGATGATCACGCAATGCCAACAACATTAGTTTACACTGACCCTACATTGGAATCGGGTCATGAGGTATCTTACAGAATACACAAGGGTGATGAAGACGAGAACAAAGATGAAGATGATATGACAGAAAATGAAGATGACCAGCATGTGACAACAACAACCGATCTCGAAGATGTAGATGAATCTATTGAAGTTATTGACGACTTGGATGAAAAATTAGATGACTGGCCAAAGTCTACCTCTGATAAAGATGAATTGAACCATAAACCAGATTATTCTCACTACGATGATAAACTAATGGTTGAGACTACAAAAACACCTTATGAAAATGACTATTCTGAAGAGTTTTATGACGATTCTACAGAAGTATCAAGTCTTATTTCAAAGTTTGAAGATAAATCAACAAATATTCCGATAATTTCAACAGAAAATTATAATGAAGAACACACTAATTTGGAACATAGTACAACTGAAACTGCAGAAGAGCAATCAGGAGAAAGAATATCAACTACTTCTGATCATAAGGAACGATATAGTGAAGATTTTGAAGAGCAGCATCAACGCACGACTACAGAATCATATCAAGAACATACTACAGTGATTTATGATGATGAAGATGATTACGTCGATATTACAAAAGGAGCAGATCATTACGAAACTACAACAAACGACGAAGAGCCAACAATGATAACAGAAAGTTTCGGAGTTAATGAGTACTATCCAAGAGAGCAAGAAGGAACTAAAGAGGAAGAACATTCATCTGCATCTGACGACAGCAGAAAATACGAAGATATTGAAGAAAGAATTGGTATGATCCATGAAGAAAATATGAAATCAAATGAAGAAATTACATATGAACACAGCGAGTCAACAATCACTACTGAAGATTACTTCACTAATGCAAGAGACGAAACTTATCAGGATAAAAGTACAACTACAGAAAAATCAAAAGAATACGAAAACTATTCAAGAGAACAAGAAACAACTACAGATGAAGAAGATTCATCTGTGACATATCGCAGCCAAGAATACGGAGATATTGAAGAAAAGGTTCGTATGATCCATGAAGAAAACCTGGAATTCGGTGAAGAAACCGTGTTACCAATAGCTACTGAAAGTTACCCAAATGAACAGGAAGCAACGACGCAGCAAGGAAAATTATCTGTAACAGATCGCAGAAAGGAATATGAAGATATTGAGCAAAGGGATGATATAAGTCATGATGAAGAACTTAAATCTGACGAAGATGCAACAAATGAAGAAAATTACTCTCCAAATGCTACTGAAGATGATTTCACTGTTACAACTGATGAAGCGTATCGCTCTGGAACTGCTTTAGAGGTTGATGATATGCTAACAACAACAGAGGAAAGCAAAGGTTATGAAAATTATCCAAGTGAACAAGAAACAATTACATATGAAGGCAATCCTACTGAAACAGATCATAGCAAAGAATACGGGGAAATTGAAGAAAGAGTTGGAATAAATCTTGAAGAAGAATTGAAATCCGATGAAAATGTAACTTATCAAGATAATACTGGTACGACTGAAGAAGCATATAAGTATGAAAGTACAAGAAGGGACGAAGATACAACGACAACAAATGAAGATCCTACAACTAACGAACGTTATCGAAGTAAACAAGAAACAACTACACAGGAAGACGATTCAATTGAAATATATAAGAGTAAGGTATACGGAGATAGTGAAGAAAGTAGTATGATACATGAAGAAAAACACGAGTCTGATGAAGAAAGTAAGCATGAAGAAAGCAAGCTACAAAGCTCTGTTGCAGGTGATTACACTATTACAACAGACGAACCATATCGGTATGAAAGTAACACAGAAGACGACGAAGGACCAACAACAAAAGAAGATTCCAACGATTACGAAAGCCAATCAAATTATCAAGAAACAACTGTACATCAAGACGATTCAACTGTAACATACCAGAGCAGGGAATATGAAAACATTGAAGATAGAGTTGGTATGATCCATGAAGACGAATTGAAATACAATGAAGATGCAGCAAATGAAGACAATGAGTATCCAAATGCTAGTGAAGATGATAATACTAGTACAACTGAAGAAACACATTGGTATGATTCTATAACAAGGGATAGAGATACAACTACAACAAATAATCAATCAACAGCTTTCGAAAAATATCCAAGTAAAGAAGAAGTAACTACACAGGAAGACGATTCAGCTATAACAGACCGGAGCAGGGAATATGAAGACATTGAAGAAAGAGTTGGCATGATTCATAAAGAAGAAGGTGCAAAAAATAGAGACAATGAGTATCCAAATGCTAGTGAAGATGATAATACTAGTGCAAATGAAGAAACACATTGGTATGATACTACAATAAGTGATAGATACACAGCTACAACAAATGAACAATCAACAACGTACGACAACTATCCAAGCGAACCAGAAGCAACTACAAAGAAAGACGATTCATTTATAACTGACCGCAGCAAGGAATACGAAGATAATGAAAATAGGGTTGGTATGATCCGTGAAGAAGAATTGAAACCCAATGAAGGTGCAACAAACGAAGACAATGAGTATCCTAGTGCTAGTGAAGATGATAATACCAGTACAACGGAGGAAGCTTATTGGTATGATACAACTATACCAAATGAGCATTCCGCAATTTATGAAAACTATCCAAGAGAACAAGAAACAACTACACAGGAAGATTATTCAACCATAACATACCGCAGCAAAGAATACGAAGATATTGAAGAAAGAGGAAGTATGATCCATGAAGAAGAATTTGAAACCGATACAGATAAAACAGCTGGAGAACATGAGTCTCCTGGAGATGATGATCACACTAGTCCAACAGAAGAAACATATCGTTATGAAACTACAACAGATGACGGGGATATATCAACAGTTAAGAAAGAAACTACAATTGAAGAAGATTCAGTTGGAACTGAATCTGATGAATACTTTAACGATAGGATTAGAATAGCGCCAGAAGACTATTACTATTCTACAAAAGTAAGCATGAACGAAGAAAGTACGTCAACAATTCCTAATGAAGTTGTGAGTACTGCTACAACATTGGGAGATAATCATTACGAAACAACGGAAGGAAGAAAAAATTCATCATCAGCAACTGAGAAATCAGAAGTTTACGAAAACTCTTCAGAAGAAAAAGAAACATCTACGGAGGAAGACATTGATGATAGGGTTGGTATGATGCAAGATAAAGAATACGGATTGGAAGAAGAAACCACAAATTATGAGAATGAATCCACAACAACTGTTGTTGAAGATTATTATACAAGCACCTCAGTTTCACCAAGAGCAACATATGAAGAAGGTTCGTCAGTTACTGAATATAACCGTGAAAATGAAGACATTGAAGAAAGACAGGATATGATTGGAGAAGAAAATCACGACTCCGATGAAGAAACCAGAGAAAATGAAGATGAAGAAATAACAAGTGGATACGATGTTGACGAAGATCATCGAAGTGTTTTAGAAAAATCTCAACAGAAAGAAAGTACATTTGTAACAGATAGTAGCACAAAATATGAAGTTATTGAAGACCGAATCGGAGAGACTCCTGAAGATAAATATGAATCAGAAGAAGTAGCAAATAATGATGGAAATGAGTATTTGGAAAGAGAATTAACGACCGATGAATACACGGAGAAGTCGACGAAATCTGACGATGTTTACAAATCTTCAACAGAAGATCAAGAAGATAGTACTTCAACTGCGCAAGAGGAAGATAGCAGTCAAGCTAAAATGGATACAGACTTAAAATATGAAGATTATAAAGGAGGAATTTATAGTACTGTGAACACTGAACCTGCAAATGAAAATGAAGATAGTAATGGAACCACGACAGAAGAGATGATTAGAACTACAGAAAAAGAAGATACTTCTTCCGAGAAGGAACATATGGTAGAAGAAATAGAAGGCAGAGTTCAGAATTCAGACGAACACGACAAATCTTTTTTGGAAGTAGTGGCTAGTCCTGAAGTAGATGAGCATGAAATTTCTACAACTGAGGAAGAAGATCAAGTAACTACTACAGAAGAGGGTTCGGTTACAGATCACAAAGAAGAATATGAAGATTTTGTAGCTGACAAAGAAACATATCGGGATGTAGAGTCTACTACACAAATTGAAGAAAAGCCACATGTAATGAGAATTCCCCCAAGAGAATCACATGATCTTCCTCTGGTTGGAGAATCATATGAAGACGCAAATACCGATAATCAAGGAATGACTGAAAGTGAGCAGGTTTCTGAAGAGATATCCAATCAAGATCCTACAGGCGGCTATGATGATGACGAGAAGAAAGATCCAGGATCTGTTAGTGTTGAAGGATCTACAACAACGGAATCTGGTTCTAATACTCAAGATCCTAATAATACACCAGAAGAAAATCTTGATGTTTCTGGACAAACAACAACAAAACGGAATAAATTAAGTTCTCAACCAACAAAACCTCGAAAGTCCCTAGTAAAGAAGATCAAAGAAGAGATAAACAGTAGACTTGGTATTTAAAATGTTCACAAAAGTCCACCATAGATACAACGTATTTATCATTAATTAATGCACGTGTTAAGAAAAACCATAAAATATTTATCAATTGTCACGAAGTTCACTGCCATGCTCATCAGCTGGAAAATTTCCAGTCAGTCTCTTGAAAAATTCTGTAGATATGAGATCGACCTACTTTTTGTGCCTTGCTGTCATCTTCCTCTTCGTGGGCGGAGTTCCTGCTCGTCCGAATCAGCAATGTAAGAAATATATTCTGGAATGAAAGAAATATCAAAGAAATTAATTCCAATTTAATTTTCAGACTACGGTGTTGACTACGAAGAGCCCTTGCATCAGTATGAGGATCCCTACAAAGTTACCAGTAAGCATGACTACTACCTGTATAATTCTGATGTACCCGATCCAGTAAAACCAGCTCAAAGGGAAAAGCTGGATTACAATTCTCTCACTGGAACAGGGTACAGCGTTGTATTTTCTCATGGAGTTGAAGATCAGACGGAAGTCAAAAGTCCCGATCAAGAGTTAAGCAAAGACGATTTCGTTAAGAAAATGGAGCAATATTACCCATCCAATCCTAAGGAATATCATCACTATAAGGACTATAAAAAATGATTTGTAATAAGGTGTTGGTGTTGGTGTTAATATAAATTTTAGGGATTCAGCAAATTAACTGTTGGTTGTTTTAATCAAGTAGGGGAAATTGGGGCACCACCAAACACGGGGTACCACCAAACACTGCGAATTTTTAATCGGATATTCGACTTCAGAGGATAAGACCGATAGGAATTTATAGGCACGAGATAGTCCGTCGAGTAGATGGTCGAGATAGTCCAAATAGTTTAGATATAAAAATTAGTGTTTGGCCTTACCACAGTTTTCCCTACGTTTTTTTCTACAAATTTTTCCTTTTTTTATTTACTCAAAGTGTGTTCGTTTAGGATTTTTCACTGTAAGCTATTAAATAGCGTATGTTGAATCAGCAGCTGTGCTAACTACATTTGCTTTGTGTCCGCATTCATTGCAAACGCCACTTAGCAGTTAACATAGTTGCAGATTCAACCGATGATTTGTTAACATAAGTTAGCTACGTTGCAATTTCCAATAAAAATTTTACATGTTCGGCATGTTCAAAAACCTTTTGAAAAAAGAATTTAAAGCTGCCACGCCCGCTTGGAGATAATGCCTATTCATTTATTTTTTTTATCTGTTATATTATCTACAGAAAAATAATTTAAACGATGATTGTAATGACCAGCGCACAATAATTTTTGTTTGTAAACATGTTTTCATAATTTCCCATGATAATAAGCGAGATGACTAGATCTAGATCTCACTCACTCTCATTTAAATGTCAAAAACATGTTTACTAAACAAAAGTTATTGTGCGCTGGGCATAATACACCGTAAAAAAAATTTACAAGGATAATCGTTGGTTTACTTTCTTACCACGATTATTCTTGTAAAGTTACACAAATGATGTATTTCAACAAAACGTGTAATCTGAAAATGTGTAATATAAATTTGATGTAATTGTAAACCATGTAATCAACTGGGAATGATTACACAGTTTTGTATATTTTCTAACATATTTCGTGTAAAATTACAGTTTTCAAACAAAAAGTTGTACAAATTACACAGTTTTCAGACAAAATGTGTACAAATTACACAAATGTGTATTAGTACACACGATTACATGTTTAATGTAAAATTTACAATGAAAATCATGGAAAGCAGCCAAAAATTTTTTACTGTGTAGGGTAAAGTGGTACAATTTGGACAATAGTACAATTTGGACAGGGCTTTTTTTTCTTGATAAATTTAGCACTTCTTTTTATTTCTATATTTTTAATGCTTTAGTTTTATAATTTGGTTCCTTGTGCTTAGAAACAAATTTTGTACTGTAATTATCAAGAAAAAAGCCATGTCTAACTTGTACCGGCGAATTGTCCAACTTGTATCACTTTGCCCTAGTTGTAACAAATAATAGAGATTTCTGAGGGAAAGAAAAATTTTCTGTTATTCAAAGTTTTGTAGGAGGCGTGGATTATTTTTTCTCGTATCACTTACGACCTTTTCATATTTAAACGTAAAATACGGTATTCTCAAAACACTTTTTTTATTAAAGTAAAATGTGAAAATTTTGGATGAACGAATATTTTATTTTTACAATTTTTATTTTATTTAAAATATAAGTATTGTAGGGTAAGTTGCATAAGTTGGAACAATTTCCAGAGGCTCGAACTTTGATACAAGATTAAAGACATTATAAATACATTTTTCCCTGATGACATACATAAATTTGCTCCTTGATTCTTCTAGAATATTACCGTTTCATGGAAATTCTTGAAAAACAGTTTGAAAAGTTCTTAAATACAAGAAAAATACGTGAGTGCAAAACAATATAATTTGGACAGGGTGGGACAAGTTGGACGTGGGAATTTGGACAATGCGTAGGGGAAGGTTGTGCAAGTTTCAAGATTTTTTACTGAATGCCATACAAACTGAATCAATTATACCACTAGGGTAAAGTGTATAATTAAAAAGTAAAAAACATTAAGGCTTAGATATATATTATTTATTAAATCTTTTTCTTGGATATTTTAATTTTCTTGCTTTGCTCCTTTTCTTCTTTTATTTTGAGCCTTTCTTCCTGTTTCTGAAGTCTAATTCTTTTTTTTCTTGCATAGCCTCTTCAAACATGAATTTAAAAACTCCATAGAATAATATTAGATACCTGTCCACCTTTGGGCGAAAGAATTACACCCGTTTCATCTAGATTAAAGACGCGATCAGGAGGAAGTTCCAGAAGATCTTTGGATTTTAAATATTCATGAGTTTTCTCAAACCACTCAGTGGTAATACCAGCTCTTTGGGTTGTGTATGCTTCTGGTGTACGAAGTCTCAATTCTGGGTATCTGTTCAAAAAGCTCTTGAACCAAGAGTATCCTGGCCTTCCATCGGTGAACTCGTTGACAATCTTGAACTTCTACAAATAATTTGCACAGTGTTGAGGACTTGATCTTTTGTTATAGGATGCCACTTGTCACTGCATCCTAAAATCCATTCAACGAGCTCATCTTCTATATCTTTTGGCAGCGTAGGAGGCCTTCCCCCAGAGCATTCTTCCGGACATTTCCCGGTCAGCTTATTAAAAAGTGTTGTCCTTGGCACCCCAAATAATACTGACACCTGACTTAGTGACTTTCCTTGACGAAAAGCTTCCAGTGCTTTGTTCACTTGGTCTTGAGTATAGGATTTGTACTTTTTCAATTTATTTGCCTTTTTACCCATCTGAAATAAAAAGAAAACCCCTGCAATACAATCGTATCTCCGGATGTCCAACTTGTCACTTTTGCTCACGCTTCAAATAAGCACTTTTTCTTCATACAGTTAGTAATTATATCAAATAAAACCATTACGTACCGTTAACTATCGAGATTAAACACTTTATTCCACTAAAATTTGCCAGAAATATTGAGAAATGTCAACAGAACCGAAAAACCAAAGTCACCCTTCTTGTGTTTTTATTAGGAAAAAATGGGCGATCGATGTATTTTTTCGACGGTGAAAAGTTACACTGTCAATTGAGGTGAGAATTTTATACGTTAAATCTTATTCATATGAATGGATTTTCACTTTATTTGCAGCACAAGGAACCAAATAATTAAACTATAACATAGAAAAATATACTAATTAAAATTTAGTACTGTATTTATCAAGAAAAAATTGACTGTCCAACTTGTCCCAGCGAGATTTTCCAACTTTTGCCATTGTCCAACTTGTACCAATTTACCCTAGAAGGCGTGGCCTATATTTCATATTACCGTGATTCAGAGCGACTTTCCATATTTCAATGGAATATTTGACATCCAGTTAGGGTAAAGTGATACAAGTTGGACAATTCGCCGGTACAAGTTGGACATGGCTTTTTTCTTGATAAATACAGTACAAAAATTGTTTTTAAGCATAAGGAACCAAATTATAATATAAGTAACCAAATTAACTAAAGCATTAAAAATATACAAATAAAAATGAAGTACTAAATTTATCAAGAATAAAAGCTCTGTCGAACTTGTACCATTGATGGTCCAACTTGTACCAGTTCACTCTACTTCAAAAACAAAGTGTCGAAAATTTGGCATGAGTTTTTTAATCGTATAAATTTGTAGGGGGCGTGGCTTATTAACATAACTCTCTGACTCTTCTCCGTATCGTTACACTGAGAGAAATCCGAAAAAGTTAAAGTAACATTCCGGAAATGTTGACTTTACCCTGCAGTATTGATCTGAAATCGATGTAAATATTAGCCTTTTTAGGTGTATTAGGGGTTAAAGTTACCCTTTTTCATGTTAATTTTACCCTTAAAAAGGTGTAAAATTAACATTAAAAAATGTTGATATATTTTTACGCCTAAAAAGTGTTCAAATTATGAGGAAAAAAAGCTAATCGCACCCTCTTTTTTTCTCAGTGTATGAAGTATCTAACATAAAAAAATGCAGCACACAGATGAAAATAATTAGTAATAATTGTCTTTAAATATTAATGTCGTATAAGTTTTGAAAGAGGCGTGCCCTATTTTTCCATGATTGTGACTCTTATTTAGTGCTTTTCCCAAATTTTGATGGTATATTGGGCATCCAAATAGTTGAATTAAATTGCTAAAAATTTTGGATCAAACAAAAATTTGTAGAAATATAAAACAATTCAAGTTCTGCGAAGGCGTGGCCCTCATGAAGACCATGTTATATCTGTTAATAAAAAAAACATATTTAAATAATAGCATATTCGGTATACCATATAGCTAAAGTATGGGTAGAATTTAAAAAAAAGGAATGCAGTAATGTGAAATAAAGTACCCGGTGCTTCTCTATTTTAATTTTCTAAACAAACAACAAAAATGTATCCGTTAAAAACTGGATTGTAGATACAAAGTACATCAAGTACTGAGAAAATTTATTACACCCAAAGCCCGGAACTTGAGTTCTTGAGTCATTGTAATATTTTATGGATTAAGTTTCAAGTAGTATATCCTGTATTTTTCTTTAAATTCTGACGATTCTGACCTACTTAATACATTGACCCAGTAAGGAACTTCTACAACTAAATTACAATATGAGATACTTTCTTGGCAAATTTGGGATAGGACAACAAGGCTAATGAGTATCGAATGGCCACAGTGAAGATTTTTGTAAAGCTCTTAAGTGATTGATATGAATAGCATTTTCAAAGGATTATTAATAATGTTGCTACATTGTTACAGAATTCGTCTATGTCAAACTTTCAAAAGATTAGTTCTAGGTTCTCTGTTTTTCACATTTTTACTGCCACATCTCATGATAGAGCAGTTATACAGTGTCGGCCAAAAGTTTGTTGCCTCATGAATATTCGAGAAACCAAAAGGAAAAAAAATCACAAAAAAAAACTTCCTTATGCAAAGCAGTTGTTTGTATTCCATAGATGTTATTTATGTAATTCAAAAAAATTATTATATCAAAGAATATCTGATCATTTTTCATCGGCCAAAAGTTTCTTGACAGATTTGTAAAACTTACTTATAAAATGGTCAAATGGTGGGTTTGCAAATTTCTAAAGATTGCATTGCAAAAGATTGCAATACTCATATAAAAGTGGTAACAAATAACTAAAAAATAATCTATTTTTTGTTTATTTATAAATGGGGTTAAAATGTCAAGTTACAAAAATTCAAAGAAGAGAAATCGTTTAAAGATACTGCCGAAATGAATCTGCCTTGTAAATTGTTTTAAAAATCACGACAGGATATACATAAAATCGTCATATACATAAAATCATAGGGGAGACTGTGGCTAAATTGGTCAGCAAACGAAATTTTTGATTATGTATAATTCACAAAAAATATTCGTAGGGTCGAAGGAACACCTCTTCGACAGGGAACCTCTATTGACACTTTTGTCAAAATCTTGAAATTTATTTAAAGTATCTAATAAAATGTAAATAATATGACGTTTTTTCCTTAGTCTACGTTTCCTGAAAAGGAAAGGTGTTCAAATTTCGTATTCCAAATGGTACAGAGTAGGGTATCAATAAGTCCTAAAACGATTCCTTAAAGTGTCAATAGGTGTTCCTTTCACCCTATCAGGTTTATAAGTATTTTAAAGAATAGAAAGGGAGGTGTTTTCTTCGATACAACTTTTGTTTTCTCAATATTCCTTGTAAGGCAAACTATATTATCAATTTATGGACGAAATCTTTCCTCAATAAATTAGCAGTTTTTGTAGTAAGCAAGGGTTATAATAAAATATTCCAATTTATCTCATAAATAAAGCAAAATTTCACTTCATCGTTTTTCGATTATAAATATTTTGGAAATCTATTTTAGTTTTATTAGTAGATAAAATAAAGCAAAATGAAGCTATCAGAACGCTAAATTGTGATTCATTTGCTATTCTATGATAAAAGACGTCAATCCTTCCTTATCGTGTATTTCACTTGCAAATTTTGTAATAAAGCGACGGCGTCTGAAAGTGAATTTATCAAGGAATTTATTCTATACAAACATTTCAAATAAGTACATCCTCCTTAGAATTTATATGATTGTGAGCTAAATTTTGGACCACATGACCCTCAATAAAAATGTATCAATAGTTATTTTCTAGGTCAACCCTTTAGTTGGATTAAGTAGGATTGGATTAGGTTTGATTCACAGTAAAACAATCAAAATGTGCGCGGAATGGACTTAAGAAAACTAAATATTGACTCAGTTAGACAATAAAACTGCGATTTGATAAGGAAATTCTCTCCCCCATTTTTCATATATTGTTTTCTCTTGGGAGCTGTCGGCTATAAAAGGCACCAGAGGAAGCCACCAAGAATCAGTGTCAATTGTTCTGTTGCGTGATTTTGTGGATTAATTCATAAAGTGAAGAAAGTGAGAGAATTAATTATGAAGATATCATTGTGTGCAGCAATTTTTGCAATTTTTGGTTTAGCTACAGCTGAAAGTGAGGATTTTCCTTTGGCTTTTATTTAAAAAAAATTGAAATATATTTTTGGTATTTTCTTCCTTCGTTTCTGTGCACAGAATTAATTTTCTGCTATCACGGGACATGGTCGTACTACCGTCAGGGAAATGGAAAGTTTGGCGTGGCTCAGATTGATCCAAATCTCTGCACGCACTTGGTGTATTCTTTCTTCGGGATTGCTCCTGAAGGAGCTGTCAGGATCCTCGATCCTTGGCTGGATTTGGATGACAATTATGGACTTGGGAATATAAGGAAGTTCAATGAACTGAAGAATATCAATCCGAAACTTAAGACAATCGCTGCTGTTGGCGGATGGAATGAAGGAAGTGTGACTTTTTCTAAGGTGAGATAAGAAGTACAAAGGAACTAAATGGAATTTTATCAAATTTGCAACAATAAGTTGCAATGGTACTACTAATATGGTATTAAAAACTGCACTGAAATCCGGTATCTTCCAAGGAGGTAATATGGATTTCCTGATTAAGCTCCATCCAAAACTTATTTCCGGCCACGCCCTAAATTTTATTAACTTGCAGGAATAGTCAACTCTTAGTGAAGAATTATAATTTTCAATTTTGAATAAGGAAATAATACGATAAGAACATGACCATAATAGAATTTTGTACATACGAATAGAGTCCATATTTCCTTTGCTTTTGTAATATACCGGTTAACACAATAAAGGGGAGCCTGGGGCAAAAAGTCACAAAACGGATATTTTATTTTTTACAAACTACTCGAGCGCTTCAAAAATTTCTAATTAGCGCAGTTTTATAGGAAATTTACCGCTCTACAACTTTGTGAAAGTCATTTTCCTCTATTTTGTAAGGAAATACGTTAATCGAGCCAATTTCTAAAAGGTAATTTTGTGACTATTCTCAAAAATGCTGGGGCAAATAGTACCAGGCATGGGGTATTATCATATTTTGATTCACTTCATTACAGGCTTCCGTAAATTTGAAAAAATACCTAGATAACATATTTTCATAGAAAATTTATTCATCTACACCTTTGTAAAATACCGTTTTCTCTGCGAGAAAAGTGAGAAAACGAGAAAAGCGCTTTTCTAGCTATTTTAGGAAAAAAACACAAAAGACTGCAAATCGTTTGACCAATGCAAACAAAAAGCGACGAGACATGATAATGACGTTTCCTTTCGCCGTGAGACATCAGAAATTGCTTCGCTTTTTTGTTACTTTTTGCTCTATACCTTTTGTTACTTTTTATCCCAAGTGGCCATTTTTAATAAAAGGATTTCTGGAGAAAAGAACTTTTGTGAAATTCTAAAATAGATAGCGGATTCGTATTCAAAAAATCCAAATTATTTAGAAAATATTCACCAGTGCATCAATTTTAGAAAATAAGTAGGTAATAATTGTTATATTCTGCAAGGAAAATATTTCAAAAATAGGGCTAAAAATTTCGATATTTTTTATTTTCTAAATTCCTTATTCTAAGAAACTTACGACATTGAGGAAGGTCTATGGAGGCTATCTATAGAAAAAAATATGAACCGTTATCTTTTTTACCTTGGAAGATATTGAATTTTGAATTTTTTGATTTGTGACTTTTTGCCCCAGTCTCCCCTATTTATTAAGCACTTAACAAGTACTTAATTTAATGCGATGCCTTAATTCTAAGTAAACGGTTAAGATATAGTAAGGTGTTACTAAATTCACCTCAATACTGTGCATTGGTAACCAGTTAGTTGTTCTACAATTTAATATTAAGACAATGCATTGCTAAGTTACTTATTAAGTGCTTAATAAGTACTTTCTGTATCCAAAAAATGGCAGTTGTGATTGAGAAATAATTTTTAGGAATTCTTTCTAGGAATTAAGACCTTCCTTCAGTTGATCTTTAAATTTTTGAAGCTCGTAATATTGAGAAAGGCATATTGAGTATTATTTACAAAATAAAATGCAATGTGTAATGAATCATAGCGAAAGTGATTGAAAATTAATTTCAAGTGCTATAATTAAAAGGAGGTGTAAACGAAACTTTGTGTCTCATCTGCACACGTCAGACTATGTTTATTTACTAAAAGATATAAGCATGTTTGTACAAGATTGCATACGGAGTTTTCCAGCGTGAAAACAAATGATGTATAGCCCTCAATGAATGTTTTTTTTATCAGATTATATTATTAATATTTTTTAAATAAACCCTCGTAAACGAAATTGTTGCCGGTTGCTTAGGATTACCAAGTATCCACTTACACGAATCAAGGATCAGGAACTTAATGATTCTTTTTCTAGATCACATCGGGATTGACTCTAGGGGAATGTAGGCATAGTTCGCACAGAGTAAACCTTCAAACGATGCTAATTTTCACTTTCTTTGCAAAGAGGTGACGTACCATTCCTCATATCGTTTCATAAGCCTAATAATGATCTATCTTATGGCTAAAAAATGACGAACTAGCTCTTTGCAAACACAGGGAAAATTTGCGTTGTTTGAAGGTTCACTCTGTGCGAACCATGCCAACATTCTCCTATTTAATTTTTCATCCAGAATCCCCTTTTTTATGACCTCCTAGCAAGAGAAAATCACTTCCGTCCGTCGTTGCGTTTTTCAAATTATGATCGTTGTAATTTTAATATACAGACTACCAAATATATTTTGAACTAGCTTTCTTATTGCTTCAAAAATTATTATTTAATTTATCTTTATAAACGTTATAAACCTTTTCTTTTTTTTATAAACGTTTTACACGGCTATTAAAAGATTTAGAGGCCAAACGGTAAGCGATGGCGACTTTAGGTCCTCAGAGGCCCCTAATTCGTGGTCGACTCAAGGATCATTAACATGACCGTGTGGAAACCGGTGAGCGTCGGGTAAGAAGAAGCAAAGAAAATTCTCAAATTCTTCCCAAAGCTTTCGGCTCGGACTCCAAGCCTTCCTCAGTGGTCAAATTTTTAGTCTTTTCTTGCTTTGTCAAATGGTATTTTTTGTTTTCTGTTTTTGTTTTTTGTATTGACCACTGAGGAAGGCTTGGAGTCCGAGCCGAAAGCTTTAGGAAGAATTTGAGAATTTTCTTTGCTTCTTCTTACCCGACGCTCACCGGTTTCCACACCTATTGAATTAATCGTCGGAAATTACCAAAAATTAACATGACCCTTATATTTCTTTTTAACTTTTACGAGCTGTCTAGGTTTCAATCCGGTCCCAATACGAAAAAATCCTTGAATTCAATTCAATTCAATTTATTACATTGAGAAAAAACGGGGGTGCGATTAACTTTTTTTACTCGTAACTTTAACACCTTTTATGTATAAAAATATATCAACATTTTTTTAATGTTAAACTTACACCTTTTTAAAGGTAAAATTCACATAAAAAAGGGTGACTTTAACCCCTTAATACAACGTCCCTGGCAAGTTGCCGAAAAATTGAAGCCACTTTCTGATATTTCTTCATATTTATATGGGATTTTTTTTGCACTCGCAACCGTTACGCTAAATATCTAAAAAGTGAGAAGTTTTTCCGTATTATAAGATACCTTACCGTATGGAGGGATAAATATACTAAATTTTTGTTTAAATACATTTTTTCCTCGGAGCACTGTGAGCTGAGTCCGAGATCATTTTTTGGAAATTATGGCTTCAAATAGCTCAGTATAAAAACATTAACTTGCCACATGCTCGCATAATACACCTAATAAGCATAGTATTTACACCGATTTTGGATCAATAATACCAGGGGAAAATTAACATTTCCGGAATGTTATTTTAACTTTTTCGCATTTCTCTCAGTGTAGTAATTCATAGGACAATCTGTCCTCTGTACAAAGGAAATACAAAAAAATGTAACTTCAAGAACAGCTCATGGAACACGAGGAATGCATGGCAGCTACAAATCTAAGGATAAGCTCCCTCTTCCGCTCGCGAGGCAAACCATTCCAGAGGAAGATCATTTACAAAAACGGTTATTCAAGATCAAATGTTAAAAAGACCCTAGATGAGAGTGTATTTCTCATCCAATAGAGTTAAGCTTGGGTTTTTGGAACGGTCTTTGATTCGTTAACTGGTTTTGAACTAATGAAATTTAGGTTTTTTCGTAATTACACTGTATTAGGGCAGAATCACATTGACAGTGATATGTTCACCGTCACCGTCAAAGCTGTATCTTGTTAATTTGTGCATTTTCATTACAATTCTTACACAAATTCTCAATTACTGTATTACCTCATATCATGTACTCTGAATCAATATTAACCAACATTAAGTTGGTTGCATGTTTTGATCATTTCAAATTAGTTATTTAAATGAGGCAACAAACTTTTGATTTTTCAAAAATGACCAACTTTTGGAAAACAATTATTTTTGATATGAAATGAAATTAATTATTTTTTTTGAAAAATATAAATAATATCTACGGATTACAGGGAACTCATCTGCAAAAAGCTAAATTTGTAAAAGTAATTTTTTATATAATTTTTTCACTTGATTTCTCAAACACGCATTAGGCAACAAACTATTGACATCCACTGTAATATAAGAACATTTAAGAAATAAAACGAAAGTGCTATAAACGGTGAGTGCCTAGGGCATTCCCCTATTTAGAGCCTCACTGAATAATAAATAATCTGCAAAATCGATAATTTTACTAGATTTTTGATTGTTATTTTATTGTTTAATTTCTTCTTCTTCTAGTACCGTAGATGCGGTTGATTGTGCTACCCTGACATTCATTTAAAAAAAGCTAAAATTCTAGGACTTAAGGATGGCCTTCATTGATCGGAAGCGTTAAATGGGATCGGTGAAGACCATCCTTAAACGCTAGAATTTACGAAAAGCTTCCGAACAGCGGGGTAGTAAAATCATTCGCATCTACGGTTATTTAATTCTAGAACATGAAATGTGTTTCCCTACAATTTTCAAAGAACAAGTTTAGAACGCGAAATAATATTATTACTATTTTTATTATGTAAAATGATATTTTTTAAAGCGATCATCAAACACTAAAGGTCCATATCTCTTACCGTTTGGCCACTATGCTCGCAAGATATCGATAGAAAACGGACAAATACCATAACGTAATTTCATTCGAAATTTTAAAATTCCAAAATTTGCTAAAATTTCATGTGTTTAGTAAATTTTTGACCCAGTCCGAATTGTATCACAATAGAAGTATACTTGTAATAAATCCCAAATTTCTTTTATTATTATTTAATTCAGGTGGCAAATGATGCGACCAGAAGGAAGAGCTTTGTGAAGAGTTCAGTAGAATTTCTGGAAAAATTCCACTTCGACGGATTGGATATGGATTGGGAGTATCCTGCTCAGCGTGGAGGAAATACCCAGACGGACAAGAAAGCTTTCAGTTTGTTGATCAAGGAACTTTCTGAAGCTCTCCATGCCAAGGGATTCACTCTATCCGCTGCAGTTGCTTCTGCAGAATTTTCTGCCCAAATCTCATACGACATTGCGGAAATAGGAAAGTAAGCGCAAAGTTTGTCAAGTGGATTGTTATCAAGTACAGTAATTGAATAATTTTTCTGACTACTTTGAATTTTACTGAAATATGGAGTTTCTGAAGTAGTGCACTTGAGCTTTTGATACTTGAACGACTTCAATGAGTTGAATTAATTTTCGATTTCGTTTCAGATATCTGGATCATATTGGAATAATGACTTATGATCTGCATGGTTCTTGGGATCATAAGATTGGGCACAATTCTCCTCTGTATGCCGGACCATGGGATCAAACGGTCATAGAGAAGCAGCTCAATGTTGACGCTGCAATTAGTTACTGGATTCGAAATGGAGCTCCTCCGGAGAAGATTCTTCTGGGAGTTCCAAGCTATGCCCGTGGCTTTCGGATGGTTAATGGTCAGAGCACACCAGGATCTCCCCATGCAGGACCTAGTGATCCCGGACCTTACACCGCAACTCCCGGAATGATGGGCTTCAATGAACTCTGCGAGAAGCGGAAGAGTGAAAAATGGGAAGATCACTGGGATGATAAGCAATTTGTCCCCTACGCCACTAAAGGAAGTCAATGGCTAGGCTATGACGATGAGAAGAGTCTCAGACTGAAGGTGAATTACGTTCACAGTCACAATCTCGGCGGGGTTATGATGTGGTCCATTGAAACGGACGATTTCAAGGGATTCTGCGGAAGAGGAACCTTCCCACTCCTCAAAGAGATCAACTCATCTCTTCTGGGAACCAATGTGAGTATTTCCCTCGAAGAAAATGACTTCAAAATGCTTTACTTTGCAGAGAAGCAGAAGAATAACTCCCTAAAGAAGTTCATCAATGATTTCTTCTTCAAAACTTTCCAACCAAAGTATCAGAAATTCGTTGAGTTCAATTTGCTAAAGCAGAAATATTTCTACGAGAGTTTTAACGAACTGTACGGAGAGTACGCTCGAATGATCTCAGATACTTACAGAAGTGAAGATAATTTTCTCTAATTTTTATAACTAAAAGAATCGATTTTAATAAAATAGTAAACATTTATCAATGGGTTCGCTGAACTTGTTTGAAAGAGAAAGATTATGATTTCCGGATATTATTTTTGTGTTATCAAGAACCGCAGTGAGTTAAGTAGTTTTACAAATTCTCGCATAATGATACCGCTTTTGCCGCTTCTAAATGCATGCTTTACTACAAATTTGATAAAATAATCACAGAATTATTGTCGCCTGAAACATAAATTGCACGCAATTAAATTTAAAGTATAAATAATATCGCATGAAACTTGCAAAAATGCGCAATTTAAATTCCTTCGCTTAATTTTAATTAACATTAGGGGAATGGCACATAATTTTGGACTGGGTGCATATAATTATTCATCAAATTTTAGAATAAAAATCCATAATTTTAGTCAATTTATTTTAGTGTCCAATTTTACCCAGAAAATGTCCGAATTTAGAAACTGTCCAAAATCATGAGCTCTTTCCCTATTGCATGATATTTAAAAAAAAATGTGTTTAATGTACAATATATTTTAGTTTGATAAACAATGAACTAAAAATGATTTAGAAATGCAAAAGGGCAATACAATTAGTCGTATGCAACTAACATTATACCCAAGTGGCATCATTTGACAGAGGTACCCAACTAGACTATTAAATCATAACTTAAACAGCTTGAACGTCTTCAATGCTAATTCAGTAATATGACCAGAGGCATGACATTTTCTGTGTTTCCCATATGTTTCTGGTGAGCCAAAAAAACTTTTGAGTTTATTAGCTGTTTTCTGTCATTGTAGAATGAATTAGCAAAAAATACTAATGCAATATAAAAGCCAATTTAATAACGAAGAGGCAACCGAAAACCCTAAATTGGCAACCTAAGTAGTTTTGGAGATATCTCGTGAAATGTGTACGAAAACAGGGAAAAAATTACACTAAAACTGGTCGCATTTTTCAGAGCTAATGTCACCCCCCTGAATATGACTTAGATTTTACGAGTTTAACAGCCATAAGTGAAGTTGTAAGTTTAGTATCGAAATGCCGATGACGCGGTGACTAGCAAACAACGTTCTTAACGATCATCTAACTAAATGGACGATAAAAGTTAATTGTCAGAATTTAACGATCTCGACTGATATAGAAAAGCCTCATTACAACTTTTCAAAACATTTCAACTTCATACGATTAAATTACCGTCGTTGCGGGTGAATTTGCATTGCACTCTGCTGTCCATAAGATTTTATTAATTATAGCACTTATCGATTGTCTTTGCCAATCCGGTCTACCATGCCAAAGTATATAGGGATATGTCATGTACCAACACTGAGAAAAAAAGAGGGTGCGATTAACTTTTTTTACTCATAACTTTAACATTTTTTGGGTGTAAAAATATTTCAACATTTTTTAATGTTAATTGTACACCTTTTAAGGGTAAAATCAACATTAAAGAAGGTTAAGTTTAACCCACAATACACCTAAAACGGGTTTATATTTACACCGTTTTCGGATCAATACTTCAGGGTAAAATTAACATTTCCGGAATGTTATTTTGACTTTTTCGGATTTTTCTCAGTGAAGAAACGTACAAGAACCCTCAAAAGGATACTTGTAGTTTCAGTAATATTCAATAAAATGCAAATATAGGGATTTTGTCTAAAAACGGCTCTGTGAAAAAGATGTCCGAAGGTCTAATACCAAAAGCGGTTTCAGAATTGTAAATTGCCTAAAATTATTCTAAATTTATCTGGCTTCAATAATCCATTACGATTCAATAATTTTTTTTTTATCAAAATGCCCTTTTTACTATTTCCTTTCTAGGACCGCACGATTTATGTCACAAAACGGCATACAATGGTATTTCTAAAGCTTTATTAAAAAAGTATATGAAAAAAAAATTATCCAATGTGAGTACTTAAGATCAAATACCCGAGATCTACAAGATGGCGTGGTCGCCATTTTGATTAACTGTGAAAACCTAAAACTCTACCGATTGAGCTGAAATTTTAGTATGTTTTAGTTGATGGCAAGACCTTTACAGATCATATATATAATCTGAAGTAGATCAAGGGATTATCTGGATACAGAGTCTACAAGATAAATATTTTGACAATCTCCTGAATACAGCACTACGGGGAGCTACTTAATATTTGAATTTTTCGTTTATAATTTTTAATTATATAAGAGTAAAAAAATATATAAAATGAAAGCCTCAACCATTTGTAATATTTATTGAAACATTTTGTTTAGGTCTCAAATATTCAATATTTAAAAAAAACCACCAAAATATGAATATTTCAAAATTTTAACTTTTGAGCCTCTATGCCTAGGTAAATGCTTGACGTAGACTAGAACTTAGATACGTTCTAAAAAGGTCTTCACATCAGTTACAACATACTACAATTTCAGCTCAATCGGACGAGTTCTAGGTTTTGACAGTTATTCAAAATGGCGGACAGAAACGTTAAATAGAAATGGCGTGCAATCTTGTAAATCTCATGCATCTTATACGGGCTTCAGACCTAAGGCTTAGCCATATGGCTTAACTTCTCTAATACCTCATAAGTCAAGATTTTTTTTTAGAAAAATTTGACTTAGAATTGGATTATTAAAGTCAAATTACCAATTAGATTTTGAAAAATCAATAAAATCGGTTGTTGTTTAAGGTTTTGAGACCCTCGGGAACTGGACTAAACCTCTAGTCTGAAGACGGTCTTACTCTTAGATGTCAGGATCTTCATTATTGTTTATTATTAGAAATTGTTATTTTTTTTAATATTTATCAAAAATTGCAAAGTTACCCGCATATTATCCCAAGTGCAACCCTTTTTTCTTGATTTTTTTTTACACAATAATTTTTTTTTTAGATTAATGCTAGTGACACAAAATCCACTCATTAACAACTGAATACAAATAATTTTATCCATTAACCCCCTTCTTTTACTTTAACTATCCAGTTAAATCCAGTAAAAAATTCCAGTAAAAATCCAGAGTAAAGTTGAAAAATAGCGAAAAAAAGTGCAAGTCACCCGCAACGATGGTACTATGACGAATTTAATAAAATAATCGATTTTCAAAACTTAGATTTTAACAAATATTTCTAAATTCTAATTTTTAATTCATTTGAAATTTTAGTATGTTTTAGTTGCGGTCGAAATCTTTCCAACGATGAGTCACTCTTTCCCTCGCTATAGCGAGACCCGAGCTACAAAAAATAGCTCGACAGAATTATAGAATTTCGATGAAAATTCTACGATTTAGCTGTAGTTTTCTGAATTAGATTTAAAAATATTTCCCGTTGCATTTGGGGGTCTTGAATTTGGTCAATGTAATCATATTGAATTTAAATAAATAAAAATATGTCCATTCCTTTTTGGAGATATCAGTAATAAAAAGTCGATAATGAATCTCCATCAGAATTGATATTATTAATTTACTTTTTTACGATATGACATTAAAATTGCAGAAATGATTAATAAATTTTTAATTGTATTTTTATTTAATGGATAAAAATACAATTTTTGCTTCTTCTCAAACTTGAATAGTTATATTATGATACTATAGTGACTATATTACGGAAATAAAAATAAAAATATTATTTTAAGTGGATTTTATCTAGTTAGCGTAGTCATAACGATCCACATAGCGAAGCGCCCGGATTAGCACACTTGACTGTACGAACAATTTTTTTTTCTGTGTATATAAATTTATTAAAATGTTATATTGTTGTTTTTAGATAACCACCGAGACAACAACACCGTCAGCTAACCCTCCATCCGTGACAACTCCTGGAGCACCTGCCACGACAACAGGATCCTCCGAATGCCTAGAAAATGGCTATAGCAGAGATCCTCTTCACTGCGATATTTTCTACTTCTGCCTCGACGGTGACAAGTACCAATTCCGCTGCCAAGAAGGTTTGGTCTTTGATCTTGATCTACTGTACTGCAATTGGCCCTTCCTGGTCCAGTGCTAAACTACCCAACTCTTTTTGTAATTTTATTTAAAAAAAAGATTATAGCATAAAATTAAATTATTCCTGAAATATTCATAATTCTTCATATTAAATTTCCTCGGATGGAGAAAGGGGTATCATCAGCATTGTTGGAGGTTTTCAGGCCATTTACTTTTCCACATGAAGAATTTTCGAGAGAGAGATGGCAAAGGCAGTGATTTAGAGAACGAGGAACAATTCTGGAGAACATTGTGGTAAATATGGAGAAATTTTGCTCCAGTCATGCTTCGTGAATTTGTCAATATCTTTCAGCTAACAAAAGGGAAGGAAAGCCACATTGAATTGTAATGCAGTAATTGAGAGAAAAACCGTCTACCCCAAAAATTCATCCTATTGACCACGGAAAGTTTCTCTACAATTGATTTGTTACAAATATTTGTAGGGATTCAGTGTGAAATGATGTGTTCTGAATAGAAAATTTTGAGAGGATTTTTTTCAGTAAAATATCATGGACCACGTAGGAATCTCCTTAATTTGATTTATTTGATCAAATAATATTTGCTATGCATACTTTTTGAATAAAAAACAGTTTTAGAAACAGTTTTTCATTTTGTAGAGATCCCTCATAAATATTTTTGCGTAAATCAATTTGGGAAAAGCGAAGAACCACTTTGAGATAATGCTTACTTACGGGGGGTCATCGAAGACCAGAAGATGATATCTCGCATCATTTGGCCTCTAGAAAGGGGTACACTCAATCCCGGGATTATGCACATTTTCGGGAACGAAAAAAAGCGCGAAATGGCATTATGCATCTAGAAAATTTTGCATACCCGCAGGGGCTTTCCTTTGAATAAATCGATCGTACAACGAATTTCGCGCGCGGTAAAAGTAGTTAATACTTTTTGGCCAGAGTTCTTCAATAAGTGGTTAGAATATTTAAAAATTTTACCTTAATAAAAGAAATTAAAGTTTTATTCTGAAAAAGAAGCACACTGTTTTCAAATTTCCCGTGTCACAACATAGAACATAAATTGATTCCCAATGGTAGGCAAACTTGCATAATTGTATGTGCATAATTCCGTCAAGTCCATAATCCCGGAGTGCATAATGCCGGGATTAAGTGTAACTCATTTCCATTTTTTCTGACAAGGGTGTCTGGTTTCTCGGGTTTCGCGATGCAATTTTTGGGTTTCGCAATGAAAAAAATGGGTTTCTTGGGTTTTGCGATGCAATTTTTGGGTTTCGCGATGCATAAATTTGGGTTTCGCGATACAATTTTTGGGTTTCGCGATACAGAAATTGGGTTTCTTGGGTTTCGCGATGAAAAAATTGGGTTTTTTGGGTTTTGCGATGCAATTTTTGGGTTTCGCGATGCATAAATTGGGTTTCTTGGGTTTTGCGATGCAAAAAGGGGGCTTCTTGAGTTTTGCGATGCAATTTTTGTGTTTCGCGATGCATAAACTGGGTTTCTCCGGTTTTGCGATGCAATTTTTGTGTTTCGCGATACAGAAATTGGGTTTCTTGGGTTTTGCGATGCAAAAAGTGGGTTTTTCGGGTTTTGCGATGCAATTTTTGGGTTTCGCGATGCATAAATTGGGTTTCTTGGGTTTTGCGATGCAAAAAGGGGGCTTCTTGAGTTTTGCGATGCAATTTTTGTGTTTCGCGATGCATAAATTGGGTTTCTTGGGTTTCGCGATGCAATTTTTGGGTTTCGCAATGAAAAAATTGGGTTCCTCGGGTGTCGCGATGCAAAAAGTGGGTTTCTTGGGTTTCGCGATGCATAAATAGGGTTTCTCTGGTTTCGCGATGCAATTTTTGGGTTTCGAGATGCATAAATTGGGTTTCTTGGGTTTTGCGATGAAATTTTTGGGATTCGCGATGCATAAATTGGGTTTCTCGGGTGTCGTGATGAAATTTCTGGGTTTCGCGATGCAATTTTTGGGTTTTGCAATGAAAAAATTGGGTTTCTCTTGTGTCGCGATGCAAAAAGTGGGTTTTTCGGGTTTCGCGATGCAATTTTTGGGTTTCGCGATGCAGAAATTGGGTTTCTTGGGTTTTGGGATGCAATTTTTGGGTTTCTCGATTCAATTTTTGGGTTTCGCGATGCATAAATTGGGTTTCTTGAGTTTCGCGATGTAATTTTTGCTTTTGGCAATGAAAAAATTGGGTTTCTCGGGTGTCACAATGCAATTTTTGGGTTTCGCGATGCAATTTTTGGGTTTTGCGATGCAATTTTTGTGTTTCGCGATGCATAAATTGGGTTTTTTGGGTTTCGCGATGCATAAATTGGGTTTCTTGGGCTTTGCGATGCAATTTTTGGGTTTTGCGATGCAATTCTTGGGTTTCGCGATGCAAAAAGTGGGTTTCTCAGGTTTTTCGATGCAATTTTTGGATTTTGCGATGCAATTTTTGGGTTTTGCGGTGCATAAATTGGGTTTCTCGGGTTTCGCGATGCAATTTTTGGGTTTCGAGATGCATAAATTGGGTTTCTCGGGTTTCGCGATGCAATTTTTGGCTTTCTCGATGCATAAATTGGGTTTCTTGGGTTTTGCGATGCAATTATTTAAGTTTCGCGATGCAAAAAGTGGGTTTCTCGAGTTTCGCGATGCAATTTTTGGGTTTCGCGATGCATAAATTCGGTTTCTTGGGTTTTGCGATGCAATTTTTGGGTTTCGCAATGAAAAAATTGGGTTTCTCGGACAATTAACGAGGATTTCTCAATATGAGTTACCCCTTGGCCTCTAGACTCTAAAAAAACCGAAAGAATAAGGAAAAAAAACAATATTTTAAACAATTAAATAAATTATGGGTACCTTATCGATTCATTACTGATTGGGATGGGTATGGCAGGATAGGGAATTTCAAGACCTTTCGAATAAATCCAAATTTGTCTAAATCGGTTGAGAAATAAGTCTCCAGGAAATGGTTTTATTGTGATCTTGAAAAAATTCAAAATGGCGAATTTATTTACTTAATGAAATTTTCTTTTATGCCTCTTTTTATTCTATTAGTTCCAAGTAATTGCATTCATACAGAATTTCTTGAGCATTTGAGCCTCATTGGGACTCTTTTCTTTAAGAGTTCTGTTGATTTCCTTGAGCAGTGGGAAGGTTCCTCTTCCGCAGAATCCTTTGAAATCATCCATCTCAATAGCCCCAGCCATAATCCCTCCGAGTTTGTACTTCCGGACATACCTGGCCTTAATACTCACACTCTCCTCGTTGTCATAGCCGATCCACTGATCCTTCCAGGTTGTGTAAGGTACCAGCTGCTCTTCGCTCCAGTGATCCTTCCAATTTTCCGTGAGTCTCTTCTCGCAGAGCTCATTGTAGCCCATAATTCCAGGATCGGTTGTGTGTGGTCCGGGATCTGAGGGACCAGCATGGGGAGATCCTGCTGTATTCTGATCCTCGCTGACCATCTTGAAACCCCTCCCGAAGAGTGGAACTCCCAGGATTAGCTTCTCCGAAGGGACTCCACTCTTCAGCCAGAAGGAAACTGCGGCATTTGCATTGAGATACTTATCTACGGCTTCTTCTCCTGATCTCTCGTACAGTGGAGAGTTAAATCCGATTATTGCGTCCCAAGATCCGTGCATATCGAGAGTTTTTAGTTTGATAAAGTCCAAGTATCTGGTGATTTGGGGAATTTCGTAGGATCCCTCAGCGATAGGTTCTACAGAAGACACTAAAGCTGTTAGCAAAAGGCCTCTGGGATGCAGAAGTCTGTGTAGATCCTTCACCAGAAGGGTGAAGGCTTCTCTATCTGTTTCTCTGCTTCCTTCTCGCTGTCTCGGATACTCCCAGTCGAGGTCTAGACCATCGAAATTGTACTTTTGCAGGAAATCCAGAGCATCTCTGGCAAACTTCTTACGTTTCTCAGGATCATTCGCGACCTTAGAAATTCAAACAATCAGAGTGTAAATCCCAGGTCCAGTCCAAGCATGATCAAGACAACAAACCTCAGAAAAAGCTGCCGAACCTTCAGTCCAACCCCCAACAGAAGCCAAAGTTTTGAGCTTAGGATTGATCTCCTTTAGCTTGCTAACTTTCCTTAAATTCCCGAGACCGTAATTCTCTTCCAAATCTAAGTATTTATCCCGAATTGCAATGGTTCCATTAGGATCGATCCCGAAGAAACTATAGACAAAGTGAGTGCAGAGGAATGGATCAACCTGATCTATTCCAAACTGACTGTTCCCCTTGAAGTAAAAGTGCCACTTTCCATGAGTGCAGAAGATTTTCTCTTGAAGAAAAGCACGGATTTACCCTCAATCCTCACTGTTTTCCCTGACTTTACTTACTTTCTTCTTCCGGAGAAGCTAAAATCGTTGCAAAAGTTGCACAAATGATCAAAAACAGCTTCATTTTCTTTCAAAACTTGACTGATTTTAGCTAAAATCCGATGCTTGGAGCTTGGATTTAGGATTGACACTGAAAACAAATCAGTGGGAATTTTGCAGAGAATTGATATGGCTATTCTTCTTATCATAGGTCATGGTTTATCAGTATAAAAAGGGGAAAATATCTGGAGCTTCATTATTGTAAAGCGTGTCCACGATAAAATTGTTCCCAAGAATAATGCTTTAAAAATAAAGTCTAGATAATATTAAAAAAAAGAAAAATATTCTTTGAAACTTTAATTCATTGTAGATTTATTATATATATTAGTTTTTTTATTCAAGTATTTGATTGGCGAAATCTCGAATCTTCTTCTTGAGTCCTCCCATCAAGGTTTGTACAAGATCATTACCGCGGTTCTTGGTTGTTTCATTCCATTTTTTTCTTGAAGTCCTTGATGTTCGCGACGCGATACTTGGCATAGGATCAATGGCAATGGAAGGCTCTTTAACTGTGTATATATAAATTTCCCCTCGCCACTTGTTCCAGTAGTCCCCATACAAAATGAGGATTTTTTTTACTATAACTCTTCTCTGAGAAAAGGTAGAAAGCTGAAACTCGGCATGGGCACAAGGTTTATGGAATGCTATTCAGTCATATAAAATCTGATTACGATTACTAGAGAAAATAAATACAGTGAGACCTCGATAGAGTCAACTAATTATTTCCAGGCCTGTTGACTCCATTGGATTCGGTGACTCTTTTGGAGTCCGAAAAAATCAATTAAAATGTGAAATTTTGATACAAAGGGGTATTATTTTATGTTTGTACACTGAGAGAAATCCAAAAAAGTTAAAATAACATTCCAGAAATGTTAATTTTACCCTGCATTATTGATCCGAAATCGGTGTAAATATTACCCTTTTTAGGTGTATTGGGGGTTAAAGTTACCCTTTTTCATATTAATTTTACCCTTAATAAGATGTAAAATTAACATTAAAAAATGTTGATATATTTTTACACCTAAAAAGTGTTAAAGTTCCGAAGTAAAAAAGTTAATCGCACCCTTTTTTCTCAGTGTACTGATAAATTTAACACGATAGTAGAATATTTTATTTAATTGACCCATAAATTCTACACCCTCTGGTCTAAAAAAGTCGTATGTTTGGGCAAAAATTGAAGATTAAGGAATGATTTTACAGAATGTTCTTATTATTAGTAGGTATATTAAGTGAAAATTACTATCGTCCATCCACGATGTTAAGATAAGGGAATGGTGTCTTAAAGATTTCTTTTTTTTTCACTTATTTTTAGAAGAGCTCCGGAAGATGTTTAATTGTTAAAAATTCTGATGCAATTAACAATGAATCAATTTATGACATAACTATGGCTCTAAACTTAACAAAAAGATCAATAAAACCAATTTTTCTCATTTTCTTGTTCTGAAAAATGAGCGCTAAATGGTTAGAGATATCGACTCGGAGTCTTCATATGATCTCCTTATAAGTCAACCTGAGGATTATTATTATGACCCTCATTTCCTCCCTACCACTCCCCTTCACCGCCAAAATAGCTTTTTTGTGATTACAGGAAAACACGTCATACGAGATCATATGGCTTAATGAAAGAAACAATCTTAAAACAAGAGAACTTTCAATCGGTCAAAACGCTTAAAATCATGAGAAGAAAATTATTTTGTCGAAAATTGATTACACGCGGTTAATATACGAATTTTATCATAATATTGTTTTTCTTTTGGTAAAAACGTTACATTGATAGATCAAAACACTGATTTAAATTTCGAAAAAGTCATACAATATTATTAGTTCTATTAGTTCAATAATAATGGAAAAGTTGACTCTATCGGACTCCGTAGAGTAAAAAAATAGCTGTTGACTCTATTGGAGATTGACTCTATCGAGGCCTCACTGTAATTACATCACAGTTAGAAAAAAAAGTCAAAATATGTAATGATTCTACTGAAATCGATGATTACAATGAGGCCATATCTCTCTCTATAACACATTAAAAGTATCAGATATGCATATTATAAGATCATTAAAATCGTTTGAGAATAGTTTCAAAACTTGAAACTCTTCTTAATATTCGAAAACTTTGATAACCTGGAGCGCCCTTTGCGGTCGACTTGTGAAACTATCTATACCGCCATTTTGTAGGATTTTTCGAGACCGTTCGATTGAGTATTCACTGATTAAATTCGGTTGATAAATCTCTGAGATATAAGGTTTAAAGTCTTGACTTTGAGCCTTTATGTTTCAGTGTCCTCCTACGCATGTTATGCATTGTAATGTATGCTTTTATGTCTATTTCGAGAATATACAGTAATTTAATGTATTTTATGTTACAATTTATTCTTTTCCTTGAAAAAAAGGCAATATAAATGCGCACATTTCATATAAGAAATTATTTTTCTTCTACGACAATGGTTTTTTTTTTATCTAGAACTTTTCCCCCATGATTTAAAATTTTGGTCCCGGAACAAAAGTTGTTACCTATGCCATGGCCTATTCAGTAATATAGGTCTCATTGATGGTCGCACCATAGATCACTTTTGCCTATTGTCCATTTACGAACATTTTAAGCTAATTCAAAACCTGCTCCAAATGGAAATTTTTCGCTACTCCAAAAGGAAACATCACTGTTTTCATGGTAAATACAGTACTAAATTACTATATTTATATATTTTCTATACCACAGTTTAATTATTTAGTTAATTTTGCTCCAAATAAAGCGAAAATGCATTCATATTCACAAATTTTAATTTGTTAATTTTTCAGAAAAATTAAAACTGTGCCCTTTAACCATTGAATTTTTCATAGATCGACCATGCTTTCCAATTAGCGATTGTTATTTATTCGTTTTGCTTAACATTTATGTCATATTTCTGGCTAATTTTAGTTAAATTAAGTGATAATCCTTATTGTTAACTGTACACGAAGTTTTCAAATGAAATAATTACCTATTTCGTGGACAAAAAGGGTTTTTCTGAAGTGTCTGCAAATACTTCAATAGGAAACCCCGGAAATATGATTTTTTTGGAGAGATTTTTTTATTGTTTTAGATGGGAAAGGAAAAAAGACCAGAAATAAGAACAAATCCTACTCTCAAGAGCAACTCAACAATGTTTTGGAAGCCTTTCGTCGCGGTTTCACTTATAGAGGAAAGTTCCCTTGCTTGATACGATCCAAACTTAATAATAACTATTTATTTTCTATGTTAATCAATAGTTATGACTCAAAGCAATATATTTTAATAGCTGATCCTAAGCCTAACATTTCCTAAAAAAATAGGATCCTAGCTCTTTTTTCCTAGTTTCAGGAAGCAAAAATCAAAAATAGGTCCAAAACTGTAATTTCGATATATGATATTTTATAAGTTTTTTCTTAATTAATGTCGCTGTTCAGGAAAATTCCTATCATAAGCAAATAGAGGGTTCATCACTATTAATAGTTATGTAAAAATATTTTTACTTGGGGACACTGTTTTGGAGGGTGGTGACAAATTCATAAATTCTACTTGTGTCCATCCTATATTTTAAGAAGGGTCCGTGAATGATAATTTAAATGTGGCAACTCTATCATTAGATGTGATTCTTTCATAATTACACATATTGCAATCCGCCAATTTTATCGACAATTGACATAGCCTTCAACCGTTGCCTGAATTTTAACGTTGCAGAGTGACATTTTCATGGACTCAATGTGAAAAAAATGGTTTTCGCTAGCGCCCTAATATCATAAAAACATGGCTTAGAAAAATTACATAAAAGTGATTTTAAAACTAATAAACAGTCTTACAAACGATTTAGGCAGATAGATTAGAGTTCCGTCTTGATGTGCAATTTTTTGTATCCGGTGATATTTTTGCAGTGAAAATGGGCCTCCGAATTGTCGAGTCAATTATCATACAGGAAGGCCCCGGACCCAACTTGTATAAAAATCGCCACTGAACTTCCATTTTCTTCTTGAGAAAAATTTAAGGTTTTTCAGGACCTATTTGACGTGGGATTATGAACCTAATAAGTGAGACATTTTTTTGTCATAGTGGAAGAATCGCTTCGGTTTGTGTGTTAATCAGAAAATAATAACAAACCTTTTGGAAATCATTTTACAGTATCAAGCATGGGCACTTTCCCCTACATTTTTTGTCTTCAATTAGAAACTTTCCCTTGTCTCCATTTGGATTAATATGTTTCCAATAGAAGCATTTTACGCTCGCGTATTTTTCTTGTATTTAAGAAGTTTTCAAATTATATCTAAAAAATTTTCACTAAACAGTCACATTCCAGAAGAGTCAAGGAGCAAATTTATGTAATTCTCTTTAGAAAAAGGGGTGGCAAAGCGTCTGAGGCTTTGCAAGCTGCTTGAACTCCCGAGAAAGAGCTCTGCCTTATATACCTTTTCGCAGGCTTTCTGATGTATAGAAAATTATTGTCGAATTAAATTTGTCTATAAATCACCACAAAACCATCTTGAAGTTGAAAATTGTTCAAGAAGAGGGTTTCAAAAAATCATTAATCTTTTAGTTAATTAATTGAACAAATCGGGTGAAAATTAAGCTTTAACTTTGAACAATTCAAGATGGCGAATTTTCCGGTGATAGATGTCTAAGGACGAAATGTTCAGCTGGACTATCTCCAAAACATATCCAAAAATGAAGAAAATTGTCAGGGCCAATTTTTTGCAAGGTCATAAAACATGTTTTTTGGAGGGGTTAGAAGGGGTGGGGGGGTAATTTGGGTAAGTTAGTTAGATAGAATGTATTGATTACTGGGGGGGTCACCGAAGACCGGAAGTCAATATCTCTTACCGTTTAGCAGCTAGGATGTTGCAAAGTTGAAAAAAAAAGTCGATTGTGAAAACTGCTCTCTCTTGGAGTTCGAGCAGTTAAAAATATGAACTTAATGTGTTGAATTTTCTGTCAAATTTAAAGCGTCTGGAAATGGTTTTGAATTAGGACATTTACCCTATTTTTAACGTTTCTTGAAATTTTTGAAACACCTTCGAATTCTGCGAATTCCTTTTAAAGTTTTTTATTAAATTATTTAGGGCAGGAAATTTAAAAAATCCTGTATTTTCATGGCTTTTCGGATTAGGCGAAAGATTTCTTAGACGTTTCCCACTTGTTTCTTAGTGTGAAAGACCTCTTGTCTAGAAACCATCAATTTCCTTCAATATTGAGTAATTTTCTGCGAGATAACACTCCAATTAAATGGGCATCTTTTTTTTCATCTTCTCACCAAAAGGACGCTTTTTTCTTGTGATAAACTCACCATTTTTGCTTCCTCCTTTTTCGCTTATTAAGGAGCTAGCAACTTGTTGAGCAGATAAGGAACCAAATGTGATTGATGATGTGAGAAAGCGATCCAAGTTTGAAACATCAATATTCATCCATCAACTTTCACAAGGATGAATCAAGTGAATTAATGAAATAAGCTGCATTCAGAAGATTTTTTCCATTGCAAAGAAACTTTGAGTGAAAGCTGCATTTGAGACTTTTTCTGAAATTTATTCTTTTTAAACATACAATTTTGGAATGAACATGACTTGCTATTCATATGTTATTTTTATTTTTAAGTTGGTTTTTCTTCTTTTATGACAATATATTTTATTAGCTTTTGTTTTTTTCACTTGCCTAAATATACTCCACAGTTTCCTCTAGAATTTGTTAGATTTTTCTTTTATTTAAAAAAATTATAAGTTGCTTTTGTTCTTTTTTTTTAGGGCAAAATAGCGAATATTTTTCTTATTAATTTTTTTTTTATCATTTTTCATTCACAAAATATGGTTTTTTTAGTATCATTTTTTTTTTTGTATGGCAAATTAAAACATAAAATGTTGGAAGAAAAATAAAATACTCAACATTTACAAAAAAAAAGTTCTTATACTTTAAATTTAAATAAAACATCTACAATTCTTTCTTTCTAATCATCTAATAACACAATGATTCAATGCATTTCAACTAAAAATAAAATATACTGTAAATAATTCCATCTTTTCTTCATTTATTTTCTCTTCTTTTTTTTCTTTACAAATAAAAACGAGTCCCACAATTAATAACTTTATATCACGATTAAAACTTAAAGTGTATTTTATAAAATTCTGTGTGTGATTTTTTCTTAAAAAGTAGCATAAATTAATAAACATCTACGAATGCTTCTTTTCTTTTATCCTGTTCTCTATTTCACTAAAATCATTTCGCTGCCAATCTACTTTTTTTTGCTAGATTTTTTTTTCTTAATGTTTTATTATTTCAATCTACTAATTCCTACTTTGCAGAAATTTCTAAGTTTTATTTATCTTTTATTAATCTTTACTCCTTCATACGAATATAATTTCTATTTGGGATCATTTCACATTATTTTACTTTAAAATTGTTATTCCCATCTTTAGTGTTTTTTTTTATCATTTATTATTATATTTACATTTGAAGAAAGATGTCTATAATATTTTTAGGTAATGTTTTTTTGGAACTTCTTTACTTTGCGTGACCTTTTTTCTAATTTTTTTCTTCAATTAGGTAAAATGCTTTTCAAAATAAGCCCCGCCCATAAGAATTCTAGGCCACGCCTTCTCCCGGAAAGATAACTTAAATATTTCGATTATTTTTTATCAATTTATATTGTTTTACAACGCCGAATTGCAAGTTAGATATTTCTAATTTGTGACTGCTTTTAGGTACCAGAGGATGTGACCTAATTATCTTATTCAAATAGCCACGCCCCTTTAGCAATTTCTGATATTACAAACGTTTTTTAAAAGACATTTAGAAGCCTTGCAGTCCTACGACCAAGGAAAACAATCTAGGCAAATTTTTGGGGACTATGGCGGCTACAGAGCACAATTTCTGTGAATATTTCGATTGTAGTTAGATAAGCCACGCCCCAATGGAACGTCATAATTGCAAACAAAGCGTTATTGAAATATAAAGCAGTCCTACGACCAAAGAAAACTATCTAGTCAAATTTTTGGGGACTTTACGGTGGTTACAGAGCACAATTTCTGTGAATATTTCGATTGTAGTTAGATAAGCCACGCCCCAATGGAACGTCATAATTGCAAACAAAGCGTTATTGAAATATAAAGCAGTCCTACGACCAAGGAAAACTATCTAGTCAAATTTTTGGGGACTTTACGGTGGTTACAGAGCACAATTTCTGTGAATATTTCGATTGTAGTTAGATAAGCCACGCCCCAATGGAACGTCATAATTGCAAACAAAGCGTTATTGAAATATAAAGCAGTCCTACGACCAAGGAAAACTATCCAGTCAATTTTTTGGGGACTTTACCGCGGCTACTGAGCAAAATTTCTGTGAATATTTCGATTGTAGTTAGATAAGCCACGCCCCCTTGGAACACCATTATGATAAGGAAACATTCTTGACATAAAAGTGAGACTTACGACCAAGGATGCTTTTAAAAAACCTTAGCATATCATTCGCAAACGAAGTTAACAATTTGAATAATTTGATTACTTTTTTAAAGCTCGTTTAAAAAGCCACGCCTCCTTTGGAACTTCAAGGAAGCGTTCTTGACATAATAATGAGGAGTACGACCAAGTCAAGCTTTCAAAAATTTTTAGAAGCATCTCATTTGCAGACATACGATCAAAGAAACCCTACAAAAAGCCTTAGTAAATTAAAGCCTTGTAAATTGAAACATAAAATCTGCGAATATTTTGAATTTTGATCGAAGCCACGCCCCATTGAAAACATACAACGGCAAATGAGTTTTTTTTTAGATATCGAGAAATCTATGACTAATAAAACTATTCAAAAAAGAAACCTTAGAAATTTTTTAGTCGGCTCAGAGCACACTAAAATTCAAGCCACTAAAATTCACTATTGAGATTTTTAAAGGGGGCGTTCCTCATATTTTTACGCGCTTTTATTTTTAAATACTTCTTTAAAATTAAATATTACGGGTTTTGGATCATCGCCAAGGAATTTATCTGTGATAAACTTTGAGTCCCTTTAGGAATTCTTCCGAAATAACTCACAATTTTTTTATTGAGGATTTTGAAGTGGGCGTGACTTATATTTTTACCCGATTCTTGACGTGACTTGCGTGACTTATTTTTTCAGCGATTTTTATTTAAATCTTTTCCGTCCGGTAATTTCACTATGATAAACCTTGTTTCCCAGTGGAAAATTCTTCAAGAAAAAAGCTAAACTTCAATATTGAGAATTTTGCAATGGGCGTGGTTTATATTTCTTACGCAATTTCCTTAATTCAGTGATCGAATAAAATTTTGTGAGTACTGATAAGCCTTAGGTCCCATTAGGATTTTTTCAGAATTACAGTAAAATTTCACTATTGACAGTTTTGAAGAAGGCGTGGCTTGTATCTTTTAACATTGTTTTTTAAATTCTATGATCAAATAAAATACTATAAGAACTGGATCTCCATCAGGCAATTTCTGCATGATACGCCTTGCTTCCTATTGGGAAGTCTCACTATTACAAGCTAAAATTCAGTGTTTACAGAATATGGGAGGCGTGGTTTATATTTCTCTGCAATTTTTATTTTTATCCTTCCGCCAAATAAAATATTACGAGCACTAAATCTCCACGAGGATATTTTTCAATGACAATCCTGGCTTCTAATTAGGAATTTTTCAGGTTTTAAGCCAAAATTCAATACCAGGAATTTTGAAAGGGGCGTGGCCTGTATTCCTTAGCGATTTGTATTTAAATCCCTCCGTCAAATAGAATATTACGAGCGATAGATCTCCATTAGAACATTTTTTATGATAGCCTTTCGTTCCCTTTAGAAGTTCGTCAGGGTTAAAGCCAAACATTCTTATTGAGAATTTTGAATGGGGCGTGGCTTGTATTTCTTAACGATTTGTATTTAAATTCTCTCGTCAAATGAAATACTACGAGCGGTAGATCTCCGTCGGGACATTTTTATGATAGCTTCTGGTTCCTTTTAGGAATTCTTCAGGATTAAAGACAAACTTTTTTATTGAAAATTTTGAATAGGGCGTGGCTTGTATTTCTTAGCGATTTGTATTTAAATTCTTTCGACAAATAAAATATCACGAGAGGTAGATCTCCGTCAGGACATTTTTATGATAGCTTTTGGATCCCTTTAGGAATTCTTCAGGATTAAAGACAAATTTTCTTATTGAGAATTTTGAAGGGGGTGTGGCTTGTATTTCTTAACGATTTGTATTCAAATTCCTTCGTCAAATAAAATATTACGAGCGGTAGATCTCCGTCAGGACATTTTTTGTGATAGCTTTTGGCTCCCTTTAGGAATTAATAGAGAATTTAATTTTGAATAGAGATTTTTTTAAGGGGAGTGGTCTATACTTAAAGTAGCTAATATATTTCCATTTCGTGGCTATATCAATATTATAGGTGGGACTTAAATGACTCAAACACCCAAATACGAAAAAAAAGTCACACAAAGCTCAGTAATGCCAATGGTTTTTTTTTAAAGAGAAGTAAGCATATTTTAATATTTTCTTTTATCATTTTTTGGGCAATGCTTGTGCACTTTTTAAAATCTTTGTCTTTTTCTTTCAATATTTATCAATAAAACTAAAAAAATATCCACTGATTTTTTTACGCCAAAAATTTGAAAAATTGCATTTTTTTTTTAAATTTCTTGGACGATTTTTTTCTCAAAAATTTAGAGGTTGTCTTTTATTTAAAATTTACTTATTTTTTTGAAAGAGAAAAAATTCCAATGACGGATTTGGTTTAAAATTCATTATGTACACAATTTTTTTTTTGTAGTTTTTAAAGTTTTGCAAATGTTTTTTTCAATAAAATATATTTATGTGGTAAAATGTTGGACAAAGTTGATATTTTTAAAAATTTATTCTTTTTTTTAATAGGTTTTTTTTTACGTGTAAAAAGTAATGATTTTATCTTTTCTTTTCATGGATGGAGACGCCTTATTTAAGAGTGTAAAATTCATTTACTTTGCATTTTTTTATTCTTTTTTTTTTGGTGAAAAGGGACGTTTCTTTTTTTTAGGTCAGTTTTTCCTTTATTCTTCTTCTAAATTCATTTACTTTTCTCTTCAATTTAATGATATTATCTTGTGGATATTTTGGTAATTGGCACACTTATTTATTTATTTTTCTCTTTTGGACATTATTCACTTTGTTTTTTATATTTTTTTCGAAGGGTCTATGTTCTGTATTTCATTATTTCTCTCTTTTTTAATAACTTTTCGAGAATTCTAAAATTTTCTCAGCTTTCACTTTGTCCTTTCCACTAAATAATGAGCAGTAAAAATTGCTTATGAAGTCTGAAAATGCTTTTTTCTTATTTTTTCAAAATGCATCTATTATTAAGTTTTTTTTCCACACATTTATAAGCAAAAATAAATTCAAAGATGCTCACTATCACTTGAAATATTCTTTTTTAGATTTATTTTTAATGTTTTTAATGCAATTTTCAATTTTTTTTTCCTTTTTCTTTTGCAAATAGGTTAATAGACATTTTTTCTTGATTTCTTTAAGTAAATTGTAGAATTTTTTTTTACTTCTCAACTAGAGGATTATCAATATTCTATGTTTTTTATAATCATTTCTTTTTCTCTTTTTTTTTTATATGAAAATCTCTTGGTGAATAGAGTGCGAAAAAGTGTTTTGTTGTGAAATGGAATGTCTCCCTAACTAACTTTATATTACTTTCCTTTCTATCAAGCAAAAAAAATACTGATAGGAATTTCGAAAAAAATAAAAATAAACAATATTTAAAAGACAAATACTAAAAAAATATTATTGCACCATTTCACATTGAAAATATTTTCTTAAAGTTCACAGAAAAAAAGGGAAAATTAAATCCATCAATTCGATGTGATTAATTTTCAGAGATATGAAAAATTATTTAATTAATAAAATTTGACAAATAAACGTCAATAAACAGGATTATAAAAAGGAATTCCATCAACAAGATATGTTACTAAAACGAGTAAAAAAGAAAATTTGTGTGATCTTTTTCCTTTCTACAAAGAAAAACTTTAGAAAAAAAAGAATATAGACACCAAGCACTAAGAAAAACATCGTGTGGAATTTTTTTTTTTCCTTTCCTCTTTTTTTTTAGTAATTTTGAAATCTTCTCGGTGCATTTGTTCCTCTGTTCGCAACCCGAAGCGGATAAGGATTGACTCCTCCTCCCTTCTGATGCGAACATTTGTGGAACAATCATTTGCGCCCACTTTGTATTCCCGCGGACTTTGCTTTTGGCTCCTCCCCTAAAACAAATAAACCCCACCCAAAATTCAAAATCGGTTCCACTTTTGCTGATGGGAGGGGCTAAATATTTTTAATGCGTGCTTTAGGACTTACCCTTGAGCTTCTCGGCTTTGTACGTTCTCATGGCGCGTCCTCTCTTGTCCAAAATCAACTTGTCAGCTCGCACGAAAATTCCGTGCTTTGGCTTGCACGTGAAGTACATAATTCCTTGGACAGTTCCATCATTCTTCCCAGTGGGCGTGTCCAATTCTACTCCAACCCATGTGCCGCCCTTTGCACAAAAAAAAACATAGCAAAAAATGTCGTTTTATTCAAAACGAAGTCATCAATTTTCCCTCAAAGGCTTCCTTAGGACGATCAACACGATTTTGCATCATCAAAATGATGATGATTTTTTTTTTAAATGTGTGTAATTCATATTACGACTATTTGATGATTTCTGAACACAATAATGGGAATTCGTGACAGAAATCAACACAAAGAAAACGCATAAGAACAGTCATGTAGGGGAAGATTTTGCAGGTTCGTATTAAAAAAGGAGTCCAAGATTTAAGATTTTTTACTGAATACCACACAAACCGAATCAATTATATCACTATGTCAAAAAAATCTCTTACTTATTGGGTTCATAATTCTGCCTCACAAAATTCCTGGAAGTCCTTGGATTTTCCTCTACAGGAAAATGAAAATATAGCGATATTTTTTACGAAGGTGCCCTGGTTAACTCAGCTTCGTACTACTTTTTCGCACCTCTGTAGGCCTCATTTTCCCCGAAAACATTACACTGGACACAAAAATTTGGGCATCACTACTTAGATGGAACTTTCATCTACTTGTTTTCCCCATTTTTAAGAGGTATCACGCAATACAAATCAATTTTAAGCTATTTTTCTAACTCATGTTTCTTGACACTCGGAAAACCATTTTTTCCCTGAATTCTGACCATTCTGACAGTCAGTTTAGAGCTTGGTTAGGTATGATTCTCTTATAATCACACTTAATGTAATTCTCAGATTTTCTCTAACACCTCCAATGGGTTTTACAGAACATATTTCGGACGTAACTGATTTCAAAAATGACTCCAAAAAATGATTTCACTTTAAAACAAGGAAAATTTAATGAGAAATACTTAAAATACATCGAAGTGGCAATTAAAGAATCACATCTACCATAAGCAGTCTAGTTTCATCACTGCACAAATCAGAAAGTAGTAATCACATCTATTGTAATCCTTGTTTTTTCTCTAACGTCTCGAATCTGTCTTACAGATCATTTTTTGAACATCAGTGATTCTTAGAATTATCAGTGATTACTTTAAAGTAAAATGAGAAAAATTCCACTTGAAAACGATGCAAATTGGATGAAAAATTCTCAAAACGCACCGCATGGGCAATGAAAGAATCACAACTACGATAAGCAGATTCAGGCTTAATGTTTGATTTGACAGAAGTAAAATAAAAATATCTGATGAAATCTCATTTTGATGGGGACGTGCGTGTTTTCCTTCGAGATTTTAGTGAAAATTTATAATTTATAATCCCAAAATTTTCTTGTGAATTTATTCAGTGGAATCTCTGATGAGTCAAATATCCCGAGCGCCGTGCACAGTGTGACCCAAAACAGTGGGAAATTCTTGAATTCGGTGGTCAGTAATTTTGACAGATGTTTTTACGAAGCTGCAAAATTCAATTTTCCTGAGCTGCAAGGGTGGCAATTTTTATGAATTTTCCTCCACCCACAAAAACGACACCCTTCAAGCAAAAGATTTTCACGGTAAATATTAACCTTAATAAACCCTCTATAACTTGGAATAGTTGCTTTTTCGAAAAGACACTTGAAGTGTGAAAAAATGCATAAAATATTACACATCAGAATTACGATTTTAGGCCCATTTTTTATTTTTGCCTTTTGTACCCAGGAAAAAAGGCCTAGGCTTCCAAGTTTGTTAGGAAATGTGATATGTAGGGCTAGCTTTTAGATTATATGTCCATGGATGAAATTCATTTAGTAACTTGGAAAAAAATCAACTTTTACGAAGCTGCAACATTACGAAGGTGCAAAACCTTCCCCTACCCCTTTTTATTTTTTCACTGGAATAGCACCATAATTTAATTTTCCCAAAATATTTCCCACATTTTTTCGGTTTGGGGAATATTCGAAGAACATATGAGGCGCTCAGAGCAAAAAAAACTCTAAGTCGTATGCATTTCACTGGATCATATTTTATCCTTCGAATGGTTCACTTGAATATTTTGAAAAAGGAGTAGCAAATTTATTACTCCTATCATATTTCTCTCATCTGAGGGAACACTAAAGTTAACTTTTTCATTATTTTTATTCGTTTATTCCGGAGTTAAATAGGTGTCAAAAAATAGTGAACCTTTCAAAGCATCATCGGTACCCTTTCATTTTTACCAGTGTATACCTCAAAAGTACTTTTGCATCATTTACCGTTTACCGGTACTCAACCGATTTGAATCGATTCATCAGGGGCACATCAAGCCTAATAAAAAATGAAGCCATTTTTCACATTTCCTTGTAAAACTTTTGCATCTGTTGCACAGCGACTTAAACAAATTTGCTCGTAGTTTTTGTATAGTTTTGGCGAACATTATGAAATATGTATTTTTAGATAGCCTTTAATGCACGATTTCGAAATATGTCAGAATGATAAGTCAATTCTCTTTAAGAAGAAACTTGCCAATAGTCTTCAGTGCCTCTATGCAAAAACGTATGGAAAAATGAAATGTCAAGAGGCCCCTGGATTCATAAATCACTCAATAGATTCGACAAAATAGTTTGAAGGGTAATAAAAATTATATTCTAACAAAAATTATTTATCGGTAAATAACAGGTTCATTACTGATTCACAATCGATTTGAATCGACTTATAAATTATTTAAAATATTTCCCAAAATACACATCAAGAGTAAATTAATTGAATTTCGTATAAAAATTACTTATCGGTTGTGAACCGGTTTATTATCGATTCAAAACCGATTGAAACCGGTTCAGTTTTGTCGGAAATTCCAAGACCTTTCCAACGAGCCCAAAAATGACCCCATTCGTTTGATAAATGCGCTCCTTAGTGTCTTTTTAATCTTTGACCTTGAAAAACCGTTATTAGGAATGATTCAACGATATTTTCGTCTAAGGACGAAATGTTCGCCTGGGCAATCTCTAAAACATATTCAAAAATGAAAAAAATCGCACGACGCGTTTTCGAGCAATCTAATTAGTTAGGATTATCTGTCTCTTTTCTTAACTGATTGGGAAGAATTTGGATTCGTTAGAAAGGCTTTGGTATCCCGGAATTAACCATTATTAACCATTTCAAACCAGATATTAGCAAATAATTAATTTTTATTCTAAATTTAATTGTGTTTACTGGTAAACAAAAGAGAACACAAATTTATTTTGTACTTTTACTCAAAAAAAAAAAAAAAATTATAAAGACTTCAGCAAAATTTTCAATTAAATTTTTGGACAATGCACTGAGAAAAAAAGAGGGTGCGATTAACATTTTTTCCTCAGAAATTTAACACTTTTTAGGTGTAAAAATATATCAACATTTTTTAATCTTAAATTTACACCTTATTAAGGGTAAAATTAACATGAAAAAGGGTATCTTTAACCCCTAAAATACACCTAAAAAGGATAATATTTACACCGATTTCGGATCAATATTGCAGGGTAAAATTAACATTTCCGGAATGTTATTTTAACTTTTTCGGATTTCTCTCAATGTATATTTGTGACCTCACTTTAATTCACAATTTTGTTTTTAAATTCAACAGTCATAAAACCGCTGAAATCCTTTTAATCCCTCGTCTTTGTAAAAAGAAAATTCAATTAAAACCCTTTGCAAAATTATTCATGAAGTAAATGTGGAGAGCTCTAAGGAATCTCTGCGATTTCTGGGAATTTAATGATGTCTCAGAGTCATTCAGGAACCCATTTGGAGAAGTATGTTAAGGAGATAAAGAAAAAAATCATTGAATTACCTGGAAATGAGTCCCTCCGACGAAGCTGATAACTCCGCTGGTATTGTAGGGACGAATGAGGACACTCTCGCCCACGACAACCCAGTCAGGAATGTTTGCATCAATCGTCTTGCCCTGGCCATCATCTGCATGAGAAAAGTGCACAAAAGAACGAGTCAGAATTTTAATTGACTTGCATTTGAGAAGGAGTTATTCATCGAATTTTAAAATTCTCTTCAATCTCTCTTCTGTCAGGTCACATCCAACGGAATTTTATGGAAAGCTCTTAAAGAAAATCCATAAAAAAAATCTGAAATAGTTTCTCTATTCCTGATTTATTGATCGAACATTTATTGCATCTAACAGAAGCTTATATTTATTCCCATACAATAAAGTTCAAATGGAATTTTCATTTTAAAATTCTCTTCCAAAGTTCTTATTTTCTTTAAAAGACAAGCCATAAAAGCTCATTATTGTCGAACTTTACAGCAATGCAAAAAGTTTTGAAAAGAAAAAAATAATTTATGCTAATCGGATGCAGGACGAATGAATAAAATTGATTGGGAAATATTCTATTGATATGATTTTATTGAAATTTTTCCACTCTATTCAAAGCACAAATCAACGAGTGAAACATGAGCTTTTCCAAATGATTTAATCCTCCTGCGTTTTTTCCACAATCCCCATCGAGTTAATTGATTGGAAAACTAACAGTTGGTGAGGACAAATAAAGGGAGAAAACCCTAGATAAGCTTTCTTGTAAATGTTCTGGGTGAGACCTAAGCAAAGAATATAAACATAATCGGATTTATTTTTAATCTAATTCGACCAAAAGTTTGATATCGTCGGACGAAAGGAGATAGATTTGTAACCTGAAAAACTTCTGAGGTGAAAGTTTAACAGAAAAGAACGAATATTTAACGAATATTTGACGAACATTTTGAAAACGCTTGATAAATATTTGACGAACATTTAACATTTAACAAACTTTTAACGAACATTTTCAAAACTTTGACATATCTATTTTTGAGGAATATTTGACGAACATTTAACGAAGACTTGACGCACATTTTTTTACGAATACTTTAAGAACTTTTGATAAACAATTTGACGAATATTTGACGAACGTTTGGTAGATACTTTGCAGGCGTTTGACTAACATTTGATGAAGAAATAATTACGAAAGTCTGACAAATAATTAATTGAGGAGCTGTTTAAAACCGTTTAATGAATATTTTAAGAATTAATAACGAAAAATTTGATGAATAATTAACGAACATTTGACGGACTTTTGATAAATATTTTACGAATGTTTGACAAACATTTGACGAACAAAGGATGTTTGATAGATTTTTCACGAAAATTAAAAAATGTTTAAATAACATTTAACGAATTATTGAGGAACATTTTGGGAACGTTTTAAGAATATTTTAATAAGGTTTGAACCAATATTTGCCAAATGCTCAAATACTTAAAAAAAACATTTGACGAACATTTGGCAAACGTTTGATAAATACTTTAAGAATCTTTAACGAAAATTTAAAGAATTTTTGACGAACATTTTAGAAACGTTCTATGAGCAATTTATCAAAGCTTGATAAACATTTGACAAATTGTCAAATGTTTAAAAAACGTTTGACGAATATTTGGTACATTTTTGAAGAATATTTTACGAATGTTTAACATTTAACGAATTTTTGACGAAGATTTTAGAAACATTTTATGAACAGTTTATTAAAGTTTGACGAACACTTGAGAAATTGTCAAATGTTTGACGAATATTTGGCAAATGTTTGAAGAATATTTTACGAATGTTTAACGAAGATTTAACGAATTTTTGACGAACATTTTAGAAAGATTTTATGAACAATTTATCAAAGTTTGACGAACATTTGACAAATTGTCAAAGGTTTAAAGAAGGTTTGACGAATATTTGGCACATTTTTGAAGAATAGTTTACGAATGTTTAACAAACATTTAACGAATTTTTGACGAAGATTTTAGAAACATTTTATGAACAGTTTATTAAAGTTTGACGAACATTTGAGAAATTGTCAAATGTTTAAAAAACGTTTGACGAATAGTTGGCGCATTTTTGAAGAATATTTAACGAAAATTTAACGAGTTTGTCACGAACATTTTAAGAAAGTTTTATGAGCAAATCATTAAAGTTTGACGAACATTTGACAAATTATCAAATATTTAAAAAACCGTTTGAAGAATATTTTAAAAATGTTTAACAATCACATAACGAACTTATGACGAATATTTACGAATGTTCGACAAGTAATTATTAAAATATTTGACATACATTTTAAAAATGTTTTACGAACATTTAAGAAACTTTATACGAACATTTTAAGAATGTTTTATGAATATTTTAATAAACGGAAATTTAACGAATTTATGACGAATGTTTAAGAAAGGTTCGACAAATCACATTTGACGAACATTTTATGAATATTTTAATAACGTTAGACAATCAAAAGAGCAAACATTTGAAAAATATTTTAAGAATGTTTGACGAACATTTAGTAAATCGTGAAATATTTAAAGAACTCAGATGAATATTTGTAAAACGTTTGAAGGAAACGTAAAGAACGCTAGATGAATATTTAAACAAACTTTTAACGAATATTTTCAAAAGTTTGACAAATACTCTAAGAACTTTTACCGATCGTTTCACAAACGTTTAATGAAAACACGCATTTGACGAATGTTTGACGAAAATTTAACGAACCTTTGGGAAATATTTACAAAAGTTTGACATACTTGAAGGATGTTTAAAGAACATTTTAAGAAGTATTTGACAAATGTTAAAAGAGTACTTTAAAAACATTTGACGAACATTTAACGAACTTATGAAGAATATTTATGAAAGTTCGACAAATAATTAAAGAACGACGACCATTTTATGAACGTTTGATGAATATTTTTGAAAAACATTTGACGAACGTTTGACGATTATCTACCAAAGTTAGCCAAATATTTGAAGAATTTGTGACAAAACATTTGACGAATATTTAACGAATATTTTGAAAGTTATATTGCCAAGTTTTACCAAAAATGTAATTATTAATTAAATTATATTGACAGTAGGAAAAAGTTCTTATTTTTCCAGATATATTCTTTATTTCAAGGAAATTTTATCGACATTTGACGAACATTGATTGAACGTTCAACAAACGTTTGGCGTATATTTTATGAACCTTCTAGAATGAATATTTAAAAATTGACGAATAATTATTAAAATTTGACAAATATCACTAGAAGAACGTTTGATAACTAATTTTTTTTTTAAAAAAAGGGGAACAATGCATGAACGTTTGGCGTTTGAAATTATTCAATGACATCTTAAGCCCCGCCCACAAGTTTATTAGACCAAACGTTTTCAGGAACTAATTATGAAATTTTATATAAAATCATTAATTTTCCGAAAACTAATCATTCTCGTACCACAAGAGCAAACCGGTATAGCTCTTAATTTTGAGATGTGCATTTTCTAAGCCACGCCCTCTTTAAATTAGCCACGCCTTCTGTGCTATAATGCAATGACAGTTTGTGGGCCAGCTTCAATGTTTTCCTGTTATTTTCTTTAACCTTTTTTCTCCTTTTCTTCATTCATTTTAAAGTGTTGTTTCACTTTAAATAAAATTTGTGTCTTGAGATGCGTCAAAAACAAATTGCAGCGCCACTAGCGGACATTAGACAAAGTACTCATGTAAAACAAAGTTTCAAGACCTCATGAGATCTTCAATTTCATTTTTAATTCTGAAAGTGAACTGTTTCGAATGATTTCAAGATTGTTTTTAATTTCTCCATAAAACATCAAGTAAATAACTTTAACTGTTTTCTCGTACTTTCCGAAAATTTCCGATTGAATCCGATCTGAAAGGAAGAAGCACAAAGCAAAAACAAAAGGTCCTACCTTCCATTTTGTCTGAAGAATCCGTCTCAGATGACGCTCTATTTGAGTTATTCTGTCCGGCATTTTGGTTCTTCTTGCGTTTCACTACTTTTCCCGTCTCCTGTCCATTCCTATTCCTCCCACTGGCATCTGATCCCGAATCATCATCCCTGGAAATCAACTTCTCCTGCCGATTCTCATTGATGTCCACGGAGTTTTTCTTTGGGCAATCTCTTGGGAAATCCTCATCATCCTCCTCGGAATTTCTTCCTTCCTCTGCGAGATCTTGCAGTGGATGCTCTTTGGTGGGAGTTAGTGGTTTCCGGACAGTCTCAACTGGCCCGTCCACCATTACCATGTCCTTCAGGAAAGGATTGATGCGCTTTTGACTGGGAGTTGTAACTTCCTGAATGGCTTTTGTGCCTCTCGTTGGTGGCGAAGCCGACGAGGATCTGTCTAGATCAGGAGTCTCATCTACGCTCATCGATCTCAGTGACAGAGCATCGTCACTCGTGAGATTTCCCAGTGAAACAGCCTGAGAACCATAACCGCTGGATGCTGACGAACTCATACTTGGAGTTCCAGCTCCAGCTACATTCTTCAGGACTGTGGCTCCTCCAGTTGCCCCAGAACCCGATGAATTGGAGGAAGTTGTGGAGGAATTTGAGGACGTTGAATTACTGGTAAAATTTATCAAATGTCCCGAAGAACTCCCAATATCCATGAGGGAGTCCATTGTCCGGGAACCAGTCATCCTGGACATTGTCTTAACTTTTTGTGAAGCTTTCACTTCATAAGCTTCATAATCTCCATATTCTGGATCACTGTAGCTATCTTCTGGTTCCTCCAGAAGAGTCTTCTGGCCCAGTGGCTCCTCATGGAGTGTTGTCATGCGAAAACCACTCAATTTGCTGTTGGCAGGAGATGCTGCAACAACAAATCCCCACAAAAGTCGATAAAAAAATGAGATTTTCGAAATATTTTCGAAAACAAACAGATCTTTTTAAATAAAAGGAACAAATTGCGATTAAATGAAAATGAGATGAAATAGTTCCTGGAAGAAGAATTACCACTAAAAATTCAATAAAATTCGATTTGCAGTTTCGAAAGTAATTTTCGAAGGAGACTTTCGAATATTATTTCGAACTATTGCTGAAATTGAACATATTTTTATAATTTCAACGAAACTTTCGAACTTAATTCGTAAGTAATTTTCGAAGATGAAAAAAAAAAAACATTCGTAAATATATACTTTAAAAGCGACATCTTAAGCTTAAAATTAAATAAATCTTTTCTTTCATTTTCTTTTAATTTTCTAAGCCTCTGATTAATAAAGAAAATTTTTCGAAAACAGTTTGTCGAACTTTCATACTCTTCTAAATTTATTGAGGTCGGAATATGGATATAAAATTGTATTCATTAAGAGACTCTTAATTCGAAGATTCGAAATTAAGAAAAGCAAAGAGGCCTTAGACCATTCAAATACCTTTCGAAGTTATTTCGAAAAGTAAAACTCTAGAAGTTACTTTCAACTTTAATCATTTTAAGCTATAAACGCTATAACTTTCAAAGTAAAACGTTACGCTCAATTCTGTTCGAAAACAAATTCGAAATAAATCTTCAACGCAACTTTATTGTTTTAAAACATTTTTCTCGCTAGGAAGTGAAATTTTTATCCGAGAGTGCTCTTAAGACTTGCCTTGGTAAAGCAAAAATTTTCGAAGTTATGCTTAAAATTAAATTTCGAATAGCTTTTTTTTTGTAAGTTTCTAAATTTTACTGAGTTATTGCAAAAATTGGAATTAGAAGGCATAATGAATAGTCAAAGCAGAAATATTGAATTTATGAAACTTTGAAGTTCATTGCAATTCGACAGACTGCTAACAACAATTGTTCTAGAAAAAATGCTTCAAGTTCGAATCCTTTCTACATCGAAAGCCACATTTATATCCGAAAATAATTTCGACTTCGAAATAATAATTTCGATTTTATTTAATTCGAATCAAGCGAAACTTAAATAGTTAGTTTATTCGAAATCAGGACATTAGTTTTTTTATTTCGAAAATTCGAAAGATTATTTTACAACCTTTTCATTCACTTTAGACACTTGCAAGCTTTTTTGTAATTTTTTCATAAAATATTTACAGTTAGGTAATTCGAAATCAAAGATAAGTGATGTACGAAAAGTTATACAAATCTTTTCTTGAATTCAAAATTTGATAACGTCGGTATATTTAGTTAACCATCGAACCGAAATTGTAGATTTATCCAAAACGAAAGAGTCACTTTTCGAAAATTCGAAAATGTCATTCAAGCAAACTTAATTTTAATTTAAAAATTATTTCCCAAATCAGGTTAAAAATCCTTTTAAATGCTTCATTCTATGAAACTCATATTGTCAGTTTATTCGAAATCAACAAAACGAGTCTTCCAAAATATAAATGATGTTCGAAAGATTTGGTTTTTTTTTTATAATTCGAAAAGAAGAACGAGATTACTATATAAGGTTTACTTTTAAACTTGTAAAAATAATATTATTGGTAGTTTCGTAATAAGAAATTCTAATTTCGAAATCTCATTCAAATTCGAAAGCATCTTTAAAACAAATCTAATTTTTAATTCGAAAATATTTGAAAAATTGACTTTTAAGTTTGTTTTTATATTATTACATTACCAAACTAAAATTGTTAGTTAATTTGAAATCAACTAAATTAATCTTAAAAAATACAATTTATGTTCGAAAGATTTTTCTTTTTTTTTTAATTCGCAAAGAAAAACGAAAATACTATGTAAGGTTTACTTTTTAAATTATCAAAACTAATATATTTAATTTATTCGCAATAACAAATTCAATTTTCGAAATTTTATTCAAGTTCGAAAGTATCTTATTAATTAAAAAAAAACACTAGCGAAGTGAGCGAAGTTGACTTAAATCTTCTTTGGAATAATATTATCAAATTGAAACTGTTACTTTATTCGAAATCAACAAAGTTCATATCCGAAAATATACTTATGTTCGAAAGAAGTTTTTTCGTAATTCGAAATTGACGAAGTTTGTTTTTTAAGTTGTCAAAAGTAATTTCTTTTTTTATTTATTCGAAATAAGAAAATGATTTTTCGAAAGTTCATTCATGTTCGAAAGTGACGTCTCTTTTAAATGACATTCCAAATTAACTACATTTGAGAATAATATTATCGAGGACATTCTTCTTCCAGAAATACCACTGAAAATTCTCTAAAGAAACTCTAAATTACGTTTTGTCGGCTGCTGCAACCTCAATGAATTTAGATTCAAATTGAGATTAAGGAAGGTCGGTCGAGCTGCATTCCGAATGTTTTGGTGGATGGGAAACAGAAGGATTATATATTAATTACATACCTCATCAAGTATTTATAGCAAAGTGTCTGTCATCGAGAACAATCAATAACAGAGGAATTTCAATTATTCACATGACTTTTTTTTCTTAAATCCTCTTTTTCTTTTTTTTGTTTAAGGAAAACTACCCAAACAAAGACACTTTTTTCAAAATTACAAAAATCTAGTTAACAAAATAAAATAATCTAATTTGTAAACAACTAATTTACACAAGAGAAGGTTTAGAAAAAACTAATAACATCAAATTGACCTTTTGGAAGAAAAAACGTACTACTCTTGTTTTTCGCCCACATCGAATAATAATAAAAAAAGGTAACCACAAAGAAAGTTCCAACTAATACAATTAAGTACGCCTAATAAAATGACTAACAACACCCTTTAATAATTTATTTCTTTTTTTTCTCTATGGTTCTGCCCATTTATTCATGGTCAGTACTTCAACATCAACAAAGTTATTGGAAAAAAATTAAAAAAAAAATGATCCAATTAATAATCGAAACACATTGAGAGAAAAATCATCAAATTAACGATGTCAAACAAACTGTTAATTGAATTTTAAGGCTATAATTATGATGGTGGGATGCATGAAAAACCATGAAAAAGGAGTGATAAATTTTTTTTGCCACACTGTGATTTGTATTTTGCAAAGTGCTCTCAGCATGTTTAAACAAAAACCTCAATTTATCTCCTCATTTAAAGATTCAATTGAACTTTGCATAATACACTCACAAAATAGCATTTAACAAGATAATTAACAACTAATTACAGAGAGAGAAAGAGATACAAAATTACCATGCGAAAATTTAATGGAGTAACTACGGTTTACCATTTTTAAATTTTATCTTTTGCACAGGGAGGTTATTGAAGTTTTTGTATAAGCACCGCCCAATAAAAATACTAGGCCACGCCCCCTCAAGAGCTATGATAACCTAGTTATTTTTTAAAGTAATTTATGATTATTTACTATTTTTAATAAGGTTTGTAAAATTTTGTAAAGATTTGTTAAAGTTTGTGAAATTAGGTAAAATTTTGTTGAAAATTGGTAATTTTATGTACTTAATATTTATTTCTACAGATTTTAAATTATACTTTGAAAAGGTTCCTAAAGTTATTGAAACACACTCTGAGAAAAAGTTTGTCACTTTTCTTTAAAAGTTTGTCAGACGTTTTTCATTAGCAAAATGATGAATTTATGTCAAATCAAAGACTAACCGAATCTTACTGAGCATTCTTAATGAATATTTTCCATGAGAAACAGTTTTGTGAAACTAGGTAGGGTGGAATTACCACTTCTCGCCAGTGCCCCACTTTTCGCCACTTAAATTGAAATCGCTGCTTTTCGCGATTTATGAAATAAATGAGCCGCAAAGTTACTTGTATTTTTACTGCTGCTACGTATAGAGTCGAAAAAGAGTAAATATTCGTTTTGAATTTATGATTTTGAGCATTTTTTAGAGCAATATTTTAAGCAAGTGTACCGAATCCACATTTCTCATCCAATATAGTAAGTGCCATTAAATTTTCATCAAAATATACCTATTTGGATAAATAATTTGTCTATTGAATATTTAATTACACTTGTGGAATAGATAAAATTAGTATTTAGTTAATTAATATTTCATTTTATATTATATTTATATAAAAATGAGGCATGGCGAAAAGTGGTAATATTTTGCAATGATTTTACCACCTGTCGCCATCCCTTTTCAATAAGCGACGCTAACTTCACTTCGTAGATTCTCAGTTGGCAAATCTGGATTGTTTACTTAATGCAATAGTCCGATAGTTTGATTTATCAAATAAAAGTGAAGAAAAATCATTTAAAATAAGTAATAATAGGATGATCATGAGGTAAGAGAAATATTGAATGTAATTTTTGCATAATATTGCCCAAAATAATTGAGTTCGAACATTTCCAAGTGGATGGCGAGAAGTGGTTACAGAACTGGCGAAAAGTGGTTATTTTTGCATTGTTAATAAAAATCAATTTTTTAAGTAGTCCAAGGTTAAATTGGAGGACTATTGTTTTCATGAATCTGCTGCAGCCAATACATTTAAGTAACTTTGTGTCAAATTTGAGTTATCTTGTAATAAGGGTTCAAAAGTTATAGTAAAATTAATTCCCGTTTTTCCTAAACATGGCGTTTTGCCAGAAAAATAAAAATTTACGAACAAATGACAAAATTTGAGCAACATTTTTTGTGTGTTTACGAACATTTACGAACAAATGTTTGTAAAAGTACAAAAAATGTTCGTCAAATGATCATTTTACGAACAATGTTTGTGATAAAAGTACAAAATCTTGCGAACTTGTTTGTGGGTTATACGTTTCACGAGCATTTCGTAAGTCTCTCATAGGAATTCACAAACATTTACGAACATTTTTACAAAATATTTTTTTCTCTGTAGAAATTTTTTTCTTCATAATATTTGAAGACCTCTTTTGGACAAGAGAAATGTAATACTGTTCGCAAAAAATTTGTCAAAAGGATGTTTTTCCATAAAAAGTACGAAAAAATTAGTTTACTTTTTCATTTTTTTATCTATATTATTTTTGAGGGAATTGTTCGTAATAAAATTTCTGTAATACAATGCCCTCTAGGGAGACACGCCCATTTAAGCGAACTGTTTTTATAAAGAAAATCATATTTTTGATGTCAAAAGGAGGTTCAGATCATTAGTTTTTGGATTGTAGATGAGCTATTCAGTAACTTGCAGTAATCTTACGGAATGGTGCAGAAAATTTGAGTCTTAGAATTTTGACAATGAAAATGCGAAAAAGAGGGCGTGGCTTAGAAACATAAAGCCCAAAAATGAAACTTTTCTCTATCTGTAATCCATTTTCAAGAACTTATCACATAATGTTGATTACATTCGCTGTAAGATTTCATTGATTGATTCTCTCTCTGGATAATACAAGAAAGAGTGCTATTAAATAAGCCCCTCCCCCCACCCCCCTTTTTTGTTAAAACATTTTTTAAAGTTTAAATTTAAGTTAGTTATTATTTTAAAGCCAAAATTTTATTATTGAAATTGTTCTTGTCATCATTGTACAGAAAAGAGAAGGGAAAAATTAATAACCAGGGCATTTAAGATAAGTCTAGAATAAACTACTTAATGCATTTGAAGTTTTTGATTACGAGAGGCGTGGTTTATTTATGTCTCTGCGGTTTGAATGACTCAGACTTATCAGTCTCAGGTAATATTTAAAATTGTGGAGACATTATGATAAAACGTTAAACAGATATCAAATTTGTATTGTTTTTTGACAATTGTATCCGAGAGGGGCGTGGCCTAAAATTACTTTTCACCGAAATTTCCTCCGGCTGTACAATAATTCACCCTTGCAAAATAAAGCCTTAAAAATACAGTAAACCATAGTACTACCAACTTAACTAATATTTTCACGTGAACTAGTTTTCGATTTCCCCAAAAAAAAATCAAATGAAAATGGAAGGAAAAACAATTTGAAGAAACATTTCAGCTAAAAAGGAATATTCACAGGCCACAGAAAAATACAAATTTTGCCAATTAAATTCTGTTATGTAATCATAAAGTCAAGCCTCTATTTAACAATTACTCAATCTCTTTAAATTTTCAGATTTTTTTTTGTTTGAAAATTTAATTGTGTTATGTTTTTTTGTTTTTCAAGAATCAACGTAAATAAACAATCTAAACATTTTGTGTGCAATCATTTTTTTTTGTACAAATAATTTTGATAATCTCAAAGAGAGATTCTTTTGTCATCATAAAAAGTTTCTTTAACATCACATCATGATCTTCTTTTTGCCGTTTACCTGACAATATAGAGCCTTGACGTGAAACGTAACACAACGAAGATGAGTAGATGTATTTATGGGTTGAATGGTGAAGGTGGCAGAGACGAGATTTTTTGTTTTTTTTCAAAAAAAAGAGAGATAATCGGAAATAAATTAATTTTAAATTGCCTTCAATTTTAATTTTAGCAACGTTAATTTTGATATTTAGGGACCATTAAATAAAATATTTATCTCTTTTAATTGCATTTGAAATGTCGCAAAATTAAGTTAAAATTCAAAAAGTTTCGTGAAACCTATGAAATGTTTCACGGAATCAGAGAAACCTTTAAAAGGACTTTTTCATGAAACACGGAAAGTGTTTAATAGGTTTCGTCAAGTCCAGGTTACAAGGAAATTAAAAATTCTTCAGAAAATTTGGTAAAACGCTATGAATTCGAGAATTCCACCGAGTAGCCCGAGAAAGTCTCTCACGGAATCCGAAAAACTTTTGTAAGGTTTTACGAAAGTTAACGAAAGTTAAACCTTTAAAGGGTTTCTCGTAATTCGAGTTCGAAAGGCTGCGAAAACGAGGTCTTAAGAAATTTTCCGATTAATTCGAGAAATGTTGTGTGCTACCTGGTGCTAAAGAAGTCTTCAGAATGTTTCGTGAAACCAATCAAATGTAACGTAGTACTTAAGAAACCTTTAAATTTCACGAAGAGCAATAAATTCACGAAATTCACCAGAAAAATTTTACAGAGTCGTGAAATCTTGATAAGGCTTTATAAATCCCAAGAAACGTTACATAAAACCCAAGAAACCTGCAAAAGTTTTCGTGAAACCTAAGAACTGTTACGTGGAACTCAGGAATCCTTCAAGAATTTCGTGAAACGCTTATTTAAATTCAAGAAATTGTCTGAGCACCTCGATATAGATATCATGGAACTCGAGAAACCTTCATAAAGCTTTGTAAATCCCAATAGATGTTACATAATACTTGAGAAACCTTTAAAAGGTCCTGCGAAATTCGATAAACCTTCGAAATGTTGCGAGAACGAGATAGCTTAAGAAATTTACCGAGTGAACCGATAAATATTACCTCGTACCAGAAAAATTTTGAAAACAAATCGTGAAACCTAACAAATGTTACGTGGAACCTGGAAAACCTTTAAGTTTCACGAAGACTTATAAATTTAAGAATTTCACTAAACAATATGAGAAAAAATTTACGGACCAGTAAAATCTTGAAAAAACCTTACGAATCGCAAGAAACGTTACCTAAAACCCGAGAAACCTGCAAAAGGTTTCGTTAAATCCTAGCAATGTTACGCGTAAATTGAGAAAACTGCAACAGGTTTCATCGCTGGGAGAAAAAGAGAGTCCGATAAACTTTTTTTCCTTATAACTTCAACACTTTTTAGGTGAAAAAATATATCAACATTTTTTAATGTTAATTTTACACCTTTTCAAGGGTAAAATTAGCATGAGAAAAGGTAACTTTAACCCCTGATACACCTAAAAAGCATAATATTTACACCGATTTCGGATCAATACTGCAGGGTGCAGGGTAAAATTAACATTTCCGGAATGTTATTTTAACTTTTTCGGGTTTCTCTGTGATGGAACGCCTGAATACATTCAAGAAATTCACCAAACAACGTGAGAAAGATTTCATGGAACCAGAGAAACTTTCATAGATCTCAACGAATCCCAATAAACGATACATCAAACCCGAGAAGCCTGCAAAAGCTTTCGTGAAACCTTAGAAATGCCACGCGTAAATTGAGAAACCTTTAAGAGGTTTCATTAAACGTCTCAATAACTGCAAGAATTTAACCAAACAATGTGAGAAAGATTTAATGGAATCCGAAAAACCTTCATAAACGTTACATAAAACCCGAGAAACCTGTAAAATGTTTCGTGAAGTCTATCAAATACGCGGTATCTTAGAAACTATCAGGTTTCGTGATGCGCTATAATTCAAGAAATTCACGTATTAATTTGAGAAAAAATTCACAAAAACAGTGAAATTTTGTCAAGGCTTTACGAATCCTAAAAAAAGTTTAATGAAACTTGAGAAACCTGAAATAGTTTTCGTGAAACTTAAGAAATGTTATGGGGAACCACAAAACTTTTAGGTTTCGTGAAGAGCTATAAATTCAAGAAATTTACCGACTACCCTGAAATATTTCGCGGACCCGTGAAATCTTGATAAAGCTTTACAATTCCCAAAAAAACGTTATACAAAAGTCGAGAAACCTGCAAAATGTTTTGTGAAACCTAAGAAAACTTCAAGAGGTATCTTGAAGCGCAAATATTAATTCAATAACTTGACTGAACAACCTGAGAAGGATGGAACCCGAGAAACCTTTATAAGGTTTTACGAATCCCAAGAGACATTACAAAAAAACCGAGAAACTTTTAAAGGTTTCACGAAAAACAAGAAACTTTTCACGAAACCCGAGATGTCTTTTAGAAGCTTGGGCAAACGAGATAAACCTTAAGAATTTTACCGAGCAACCCGAAAGATATTTCGTAGAGTCCGAGAAGCCTTTGAATGGTTTTACAAATTGCAAGGATCGATTCATAAAACCAGAAAAACCTTCAAGGCTTGGTAAAATGCGGTAACCCATTAAAATGTGTTGGGAAATATAAGAAACCCAAAAATTTAGGGATGAATCGAAGACATCTACCGAGCAACCCGAGTAATATTTTGTATAACCTGAAAAACTTTAAAAGGTTTAACCAACAAATGTTTCACGAAACTTCAAAGAAACCTTTCAAAGTCTTCGTGAAATCTGATAAACCATCAAAATGTTTCGTGAAACCTGTAATTGCGACATTTCAAGTACAAAACCTCTTTAAAAAGAAAACTTTTCACCAAAATACTTTTTTCCTCACAATAAAAGATAGATAGATAAGAGAAAATAATAATAAAAATTGTCATTCGAAAGGAAAATAAAATTTAGTATTAAAAAATACAATAAATTGGCCTTAGTAATTCCCTCAGCTAAATCTAATATAAAATTCTATTCAACTTCTAAAATCTTTTATAAATATTTTTCTAGGAAAGAAACTATAACTCTTCCATCTAAATAGTTTATTAACCTTGTTTTCAATTTTGCAACTTCCTAAGACAATTTCCTTTTCAAATAAAAAGAATTCTATGGCAATTAAAAGTTGATTTATAGTTATTACGATAAGAAAAATAAACACTTTTCTTCCCTCTATCGATTTCTCGGTACAATTACTAATGGTAATATTGGAGAAAAATAATTGAGAAAATTTTAGTACTTTACCTATGCCAAATGGTTTTGAACTTCCTGCAATTGTCTCCTCATTTGCAGACTTTCCACCGAAACTGTGACGATTTCTCATGCCAAAATCGCGATTTGTCGCTGCTGAAAAGATTTTTATCACAAATTAGAATATTTTACGGTATACTCAGAGAATTGCGTGACTTTTTTTAGTTTCATTATTTTGAAGAGGTAGTATTCGACTTTCTAAGTACGCTAGACATCAAAAACATTTAGGCCACGCCCCCTGAAGGTTTTACTGACCAAAAAAGTCAGTTCGAGTTGTTCTTTTTTTTGAATTATCGACTGTTAATGCAATGTTTAATGAGTGGAATATCCTTAAAAATAATGTAGATTCAAAGATTCTTTAATGCATCAATTTTATTTATTGTTGTGTCTGTATACAATTTAAGAAGCGTAAAGTGTTTAGCGTGAAACAAAATATGCTGCCACCCCACTTTTGTGAAGGATTCCCACTCAAAACCTCAAATTTTAACTTTCTTTCTTAACATTTCAGTATCACTCGCTTTCCCATAAATTAATTGAAAGAAAGGGTAAAGGGAAATAATAAAATGACACGCCTCTTGGTAAGCCACGCCCACATGTGTACATTGTTTTCAAATAAAGTCCCTAACGCCATTAATATTCTCTACAATTTCAGCTTTATCTGATGTTGCATAACATTGTTAGCAGTTTAAGGAAAAAGGATAAAAATCGGAGGAACACTCATTCAGAAGCCACGCCCCCTGCTATACAGTGTTTTTACTAAAATTTCCAAATTGCGTTTAGATTTTTCCACAGTTTCAGTTTTAATCGCTGTGCCGTGAATTACTCAAAAAATTATAATGAAAAAAAAATTAGCACGCCTCCTTTGGAAGTCACGCCCACTTCGGTGCAATGTTTTTAATAAAGCGTACAAATTTAAATTGGGAATCTTAACAGGGTGCTATGCAAATCATTTTGAGGAGGCGTGGACCTCGAGGCAGACCTAGGACAAGGTGGCTGAATCAAATTCAGAATTTTGATCATCATGATGATCTTAGATTATCATGATGATCTTAACAGGGCTACTTTTTTCAGCTGTGCTATTAATTACTGAGAAATTGAGGATTAAGGGATAAAAGGATATTAGGCACGCCCCTTTGAAAGCCACGCCCACTTCTGTGTAGAGTTTCCATTAAATCAACCAAATTTAATTGAGAATCTCGACATTTTTAGTTTTATTCGCTGTACTGTATATTACTGAGAAATTGAAAATGAAGGGATAAAAATATTCTAGTACAGCACTTTGGAAGCCACGCCCACTTTTGTGCAGTGTTTCCACTAAAGCGTCCAAATTTAATTCAGAATCTTGACAGGGTTGTAGTTTTTCTCCACAGTGTAAATTACTCAGAAAATTTGGATAAAGAGGAAAAATATGCTAGCACGCCCCTTTTTAAGCCACGCCTCTCTGTCTGCAGTCTTTCCATCCGAAGCTCCTGTAATTACTAGTCTCTAAGTCTTTTCAAAATGCCAGAAAATCCAATGGGGTTCAAAGAATTTATATGAAGTTTATATTGCCTTAGTTATTCAAATAAACTTTACTGGGGGCGTGGTTTATTGTTTAGATGGTGGTTTCTTGATGATTCAAGACGGACTCGTTTTGATTGAATGATATTAATTATTATCATTATCATGCATTGAATATTTAAAAGAATATATTATAAAAAAGATCATTTGACCACAATTCCAAAAAGGGGCGTGGCCAAAAATTAGAAGACCAATACTACCTTCCTGCAAAATTCTCTGACAAAAAAAAATGCAAAAAAAAATTAACTCACATTGAGAGAAGAGATCACGGTGAACTTGTGAGGCCATAAATGACCGAGAAACTCCATATTCTGGATTATTCAAATCAGCAAATGATTCTGAACGTCCAACTGTGATTAGAGACTCCATCGATGTATCGAATCGCATAATCTGCATCCGTACAAATAATTAACAATATTAATTATCCATCCAACATCTCAAATATTCTCAAATCAATAATTTTAAACATGAAAATTACTTTGAATTTCATTCAGTAGAAACATATTTGTTTAAAAGAAAACTCTTACATGCAGTGAATGATTGGAATTAAAATTATCAAAAATTCTCTTAAACATTTAAAACAAAAAATACTTACACCACCGATATTTGCAGTTTCTTTTACAGCCTGAATTTCGATTTATTTTTTGTATTTTTTGTGTGATATTTGTTTTTAATTTTTGTTTTTGCATGATTGCAAATGATTTTACACGCAGAGAGACAGAGACAGCAAAAAACAGTAAGCAATGTGTAAAGTGAGTTAATTTCTTACAAACTATGTTATTTTGTAAAATTTTTAATTATAGTACAAGACACACAGATATGAGGATTGCATTAAGAAGGATGGAAGATTTTTAGTTTCAATACAAAATGTATTTTAGTGAAATTTTGTAAAAAGTGAGGTTAGAAAATTCAATTTTAACCTCATTTCTTAAACAAAAGCAAAAATACTGTAATAAAAAAAACGGGAAATGAGCCAGTTTGGTATTTTTGGTTTAGAAATCATCTACTGAAGAACTGGCTTTTAGAACAAATAAGAAGGAAACTTGTTCTAAAACTACTAATTTAGTACTTCACAGAGCGAAAGTTACATTGTTTCAGAATAAAAGAAAAAGTATGTTGCTCTAAACTCTATGACTATCATTTCCATTTTAACTTAGAAAATTTCGACAGTACTAAAATTTTTCTTCATTCCTATTTAGTACTTTATAGAACAAAAGTTGGAAGGTTTTAGAACAAAATGACGATAAATCTGGTTTTAAAACAAACGTTTTTCCTCTTGTTGTTTAAAAAAGAATTTGATAATGGCATATACCTTGACTTCTTTTAGTACTTCATGGAGTAAAATCTGCAATATTAATAGGGCAAATGGAGTAAGATCTTGTACTAAAGCTTTATCACTAACTTCTCTTCCGGACTTAAAAAATCTTGATAATGGAATATTTCTTACATTTCTTGCCTTCTTGAGGTCCATTCCTTTATGAAGGAAAATTAGAAAGTTTTAGAACAAAGGAATATTTGACATTGTTCTAAAAAACCTCAAATTATATTATTTTCATGAGTTAGCAATTTTCTATAGTGGAATATTCCCTGAATTTTACTTATTACTTCGTGAATTAATATTGTGGAGTTTTAGAACAAAAGAAAAAAGGACATTGTACTAAAAACCCTACATTAACATTTTCTAACAAAGTTAGAAAAAATCAAGAATTAATTGTTCATTACTATTGATCTAGGATTTCGAGCAAAATCTACTATTAATTAATTAAATTATTAATTAATTAGTAATTAAATGATCTTCTTCTAAAAATCTGTAATTACTTTTCGTCACAAACTTAAGGAAAATTTTAAAAAGAAGTATTCCTAGATTTTTATTGAGTACTTAAAGGACTGAATTCTACAAAGTTAGAAAATGTTGTAAAGAAAATGTTGTTGTTCTAAAAATCCTTAACTCCTTTTTCTTACAGAATTAGGAAAGTTGGAAAAGAAAGAGAAAAGAAACTTTGTACTAAAATTAATGATCTATTCATTGCCTCCTGTTCAGTATTTTTATAAAGCAAAAACTACATGTTTTTGAACACGAAGAAAATGACTTCGTTCTAAAAATCTGTAATTGTTGTTTTTCTCATGGAGTTAAGGACATTTTGAAAAATATTCTTAAACTTTTATTGAGTACTTAACGGAATAAAAACTACAGAGTTCAAGAACAACGGGAAAATGACGTTGTACTAAAACTTATGAACTATTCCTTGCCTCTTGTTTTATAGAGCAAAGGGAACAATGGTTAAAAAGATAAAGAAAATGACCTTGTTCTAAAAATCTGTAATTACTTTTTCTCAGAGTTAGGACATTTTCAAAGGGAATCATTGCTAGACTATTATTTAGTAATTAACGAACTGACATGTAAAAAGTTGGAGAGCAAAGAAAAAAGAACGTTGTACTAAAACGAATAAACTACCTTTCGCCTTCTGGTTAATATTTCTATGAAACAAAAGTTATAAAATTTTAGAACAAAGAAAACACGATCTTGTTCTAAAAACCCGTAATTATTTTTTCTCCCGGACTTAGGAATAATTTCCAAAGAAATATTCCTAGAGTTTTATGTAGTATTTTATGGATTGAAATTTAGAAAAAAGAACAAAAGGGGAAATAAGAAATAACTTTGTGCTAAAACTCTGTACTAGTTTTCTTCCTTAATTTAAAAATATAAACAATTATTCCTTGCTTTCTGGGTAGTAATTTTCTGAAGGGAAACTTACAAAGTTTTAGATTAGGAACATGAGCCTGTTCTAAAAACGTTGCAACAAAATGAATTAACTATGTTTTGCCTTCTGTTGAATACTTCCAAAAGCTACAAAATTTCTAAAACTTCTAAAAATGTAGCAAGAATATTCTCCCAGGCTTTTACTTAGTACTTGTTCTAATCTTGTACTAAAACTCTGTACTAACTTCCTCCCTGATTATAAAATAAATAATGAATTATGCTTTGTCCATACCTTCTGTTTAGCATTTTTACAGAGCAAAAGGTACAAAGTTTAGAACAGAAGTAAACATGACCTCGTACTAAATTTATATACTAAACTTCCTCCCTGATTATTCCTTGCATTCCTTGCCTTCTATTTAGCAACAGCGCAAAGGTACAAAGTTTTAGAACAGAAGTGACATGACCTTGTACTAAATTCTTGTACTAACTTCATCACTGACTATTCCTTGCATTCCTTGCCTTCTATTTAGCAACAGAGCAAAAGGTACAAAGTTTTAGAACAAGAGACAAAAGATCTTGTTCTAAAACTGTTCTAAATTTTCGAAAGGACAAAATATTTGAGGAATCAAAAACTTTGTTTGAGATTATTTCCTAAATTTTAGTCAATAAAATATTTCTGCAGACTGTACTAAAAATCATCCATCGCTCCTTTTGAAAACGAAAAACTCGAAAAAAGTCTCCAGAAAGGAGAAAAAATCAGAAAGTCATGAGAAATCAATGAAAGGTTGAGGAAATGAAATAAAAATGGACAGGACATTACAAATAAAAGCTGCCAAAGCTGACTTATTTTGTTTCAGTGAGTTTGACAAAGAGACAAACTAAAAATATTAAAAAATAACGGAAAAGAGTTTTTTCCGTTATTTTCAAATTCAAATTGTTAGTGGATCCTCAGTCTATCACGCCATCTTGTGAATTGAAAAGGTCCGAGTGGAAAAATTGTGACTTACCTGAGAAAAATTTGGAACACTGACAGTTTTCCTCATTGATAGTGGTTGTCCCTGTGCCTGTTCCAATTCCTTCACTGCCACACTCTGCCTCAGTCGATCCAGTGTCAGGATACTCTCAACAGCAGACACACCCTTTGTATATTTCTCTGCACAATTATATGAATAGAAATTCATGAATCAATTTTCTCCGTTCTCTGTATACAAAACCCAATTTCCATATTAAAATATTTCCATCTTCATTGCTCACCAATATAAGTTTCTCCATCACTTGCCGAACAATCCTCTCCCTTTGCCGCAATCTGTGCCAGTGATTCACGCTCCTCAAGTTCTTCACTGGCTTTGGGAATGTTAGAGACAACCTCATAAGTTACCCCAGTTTGTGTTATCGTATTATCAAAGCGTCCAAGACGAAACTTCTTGATGCGATCCGTCAGGCTCTGCCTCTTGTAAATATTCAGTGCTAGACGTTTCCTTAAAACTAAATTAATTGGGGCAGGATGTGACAGTCTTACAGTCGTTTTCAATATTAAATAGATTCGTTCATTTGCTGCACATTTTCATCGACATTTCATTCAGTCATGAATGTTGAAAAGGAGACACATGAAAAAAGAGACAGAAAATGGAAAAGGAAAAGTTGGTGGAGAATTTTAATTGAGTTTCTTCTCTCCCAGGGACGACCATCCAACACTCAAATAAGTCAAATAGGGGCCGCTAAAGGGAAATCTTTTCACTGTGGATGTAAATATTTGAAAAGAAAACAAAGGCGTTTTATCCAACAAAAGAAGCATGATACAATTTAATAAATTGCACCGTAAGAAGTTTCAAAAAATATTACTTGTAAAATTGTGAAAACGTGGCAGGTTTAAAAATTGCTTACTCTTTCTTTTTTCTTTTTTTTTTTTGATAAAAGTCATAGAAAATTTTTTCTATTTCGCATAAGCAACGGTAGCGCAATAGGTTAGCAGAGGACATCTGAACGTGGTGTCCCGGGTTCGATTCCCGACCTAAGCCAATTTTTTTCTCTTCTTTATCACTTCTTTTTCTGCTTTTTGATCACATTTAAGTATTTCTGGCTTGAACACTCCCGAAAATTCCAAATCCTAAACAATTTTAGATTAGAAAAAAAATATACATGGACTCAAACAGATTTCACATGAAAAAAAGAGAGAAATAACCATTATTTCTTTAAAAATAATATGATAATTATAATTAAAATGAAAATAAAAGGCAAAAAAAATTCGAAATTCGGCAGATTCGAACTTGAAACACTTCAGTCATACTCCTTCACTTACCTTACTGCACCACCGCTCCTCATACATGTTATAAAAATTTTCTTCATTACGCCATTCCTATTATTAACTGAGATTCTTTAAAATCTCTTTAAACTCAGATTTTTCTTACATTTTTAGCCAAAATAGGGGTGTGAAAAGGGGAAAAATTCAATTAATTAATTTCTTTTACTAAGGTTTGTCATGGGAATCGAACCCAGGACCTCTGCATTACAAAGAAAAGTCTCTTTCCTTCTGAAAGAGCTTCTGAGGCTCCAGAAAAATTCAGCAAATAGAAACTGTTGAGAGGAATAATGACTAAGCAGGAGCCTTTTGACATTTCATTTTTCCATACGTTTTTACATATAGGCACTGAAGACTATTGGCAAGTTTTTTCCTAAAGAGAATTGACTTATCAATCTGATATATTTCGAAATCGTGCATTAAAAGCTATCTAAAAATACATATTTCATAATGCTCGCCAAAATAGTACAAGAACTACGAGGAAATTTGTTTAAGTTGCGGTGCAATATCTGCAAAATTTTTACAAGGTAAAGTGAAAAATAGCTTCACTTTTTATTAGGCTTTATGGGCCCCTGATTTTACCCTTAAAAAAGTGTAAAATTAACATTAGCCGTACTCACTATGGCGCTGTTATCTTGTAATATCGTTATCTCGTTATCTCGTTATGTTCTCGTAATGTATTAGCTGTACTCACTATGGCGTTGTTATCTCGTAATCTCCGTAATCTGTTATCTTGTTATAATTTTTCATTTATAAAATACATTACGAGAACATAACGAGATAACGAGATAACGATATTACAAGATAACAGCGCCATAGTGAGTACGGCTATTTTATAAATGAAAAATTATAACAAGATAACAGATTACGGAGATTACGAGATAACAACGCCATAGTGAGTACGGCTATTAAAAAATGTAATTGAATTGTTAATGAATTTTAACAATTAAATTACCAAAGTCCTGGAGTACGTAGCAAAATTTTGAGGTTATGTTAAGTAAGTTGTCATAAGGCACGAATAAATAAGAATTAAAATTTATGTGCTACTTATTTAAATTATTTATGATAAAAAACATCAAAATAACTGAAAAATGATATTCAGAATATTCCAAAAACGGACATTCTAACTTTTGATTGAATTTTGAGGTTATAGTAACGCGGAGCTTATTAAATATTTCCACACTAAAAAATTGTCAATATCAATAAATTTAAAAAAAGAATATGAATATTTGGAAAAACATTTGACGCGATTGAAAGAAACTATCAAACGTGTCCCGGAAATTAATAGTCTAACTTTCAAATAAATGTTGAGGTTATGTGAAGTAAATTGTCATTAGTCAATAAAAAAAATAAATAGAATTAACGTGCTGCTTATTTTAATAATTTTATGATAAAAGTATCCAAAGAATTGAAAAGTTATGTTCATAACATTGGAACAGTTTACATTCTAACCTCTAATTGAGTTTTGAGGTAAACCCTATTTAATATTTTCTAACTAAAAAGGTAAAATTATTACATTTAAAAAAGTAATTGAGTGCTTAAAAAAAATTTTCGATATTAAAGAACACACTATCGAACATTATCTATCTCAGAAATTAATAATCCAACCTTCAAATAAATGTTGAGGTTACGTTATGTAAATTGTCATACGGCATGGAAAAAATTATAAAAAATAGATGTGCTGCTTATTTGAAAAATTTATGATACAAATTTCTAAATGGTTGAAAACTTATAATCAGAGTATTGGAAAACTTACGTTCCTACCTCTAATTGATTTTGCGGTTATGTTAACGCAAAGCTTATTTAATATTTATGAACCACAAAATTGTTAAAATCAATGAAATTAAAAATTTAATTTAGGAAGAAACCAAAATTGATGAAAACTATAACATGTTCTGAACATGAAATTAATAGTCTAACCTTCAAATAAATTTTCAGGTTATGTTGACAGAGGGCTATTTTATATCATATTAAATACTTAAAAATCATTTAATTGAAAACTATAATCTAGTATTCAGTACAATATATTCGAATACTGAATGGAAGAATTAAGCATCCTGAAAAAAAAATCATAAGGCAATAATAAATAAAATAATTTTGAAAAATTGAAGAAAAGTAACAAATGTCCTGCAAAGTAATATTGCAATCCCTTCAGGTGTGATTTTTTTAGGTTATGTTAACGTGAAGCTTATTTGCAGGACGCAAAATAAATAATATCAAAACTTTAAAAATAGAATTGAATATTTAGAAAATTATTTGGTGAATTTCAGGGAACCCTAACCTTCAATTTTGAGGTTAAAATATTAATATCCAGAATATTTTCCATGGCTTTCAACAACACAAAATATAACCTCAAAAATTTAACTAAAGGGTTAGAGTATTTATTTCCCGGATTGTCGATAATTTTCTTCTAATTTATCTGCATATTTTCCCTATTTTTTTATAAAGATATTTAGTCATTTCTCGTCCGATAAAGAAATGCTTCACGTTATCATAACCTAGAAATTAAATTAAAGGTTAGAATAGTGATTTCCAGGGCTTTCGATTATTTCCTTCTTATTTTTCTGCATTCTTTTAATAAATACTTATTTTTTCAATGTGTATTTTCAGTCATTTTGTTGCATACAAGGAAAAGCTCCACGTTATCATAACCTCAAAATTTAATTACAGGGTTAGAGTCTTTCTGTCCCGGATTGTCGATAATTTTCTTCTAATTTATCTGAATTCTTTCACAAATTTTTTTTTTATAAAGTTTTTTAGTCATTTCACGTCCGACAAAGAAATGCCTCACTTTATCATAACCTATAAATTAATTTAAAGGTTGGCCTAGTAATTTCCCGGGCTTTCGATTATTTTCTTCTGATTTTTCTGCATTCTTTTAATAAATATTTATTTTTTCAATAAGTATTTTCTGTCATTTTGCTGCATACAAGGAAAAGCTCCATGTTATCATAACCTCAAAATTTAATTACAGGCTAAAAAGGGTTAGAATATTAATTTCCAAGACTTTCGATAATTTTCTTCTAATTTCCCTGAATTATTTTATTAAACATTTTGTTTTTCAATAAATATTTTTAGTAATTTTGTATCCTACAAAGAGAAATTTCACGTTATCATAACCTCAATAGTTAAATAAACGTTAGAATATTGATTTCCAGGACTTTAGATAATTTTCTTTTAATTTTTCTGCAATCTTTCACCTTTTTTTTTGCAATCCTTCATCTTTTTTAATAAATATTTTAAGTCATTTTGATTTGCTGGACTTTGGATAAATTCACTAACTACTTATTTTTTAATGTAAATATTTTTAACTATTTGACGTTGCTGAAATAAGTTTCAAATTAACATAACCTCAAAAGTCAATTGAGGTTAGAATATTTATCTCTAGGATTTTCAATAGAATGACTGGGGTTCAAATTCTCTCAATAAATAATATTTATATTCATTTTACGGAATTTGTAATAAACATTTAAATTGGGGACTTTTAATTAATGAGAATTTGTGAGTGTTTAAGTCGCGAAGTATACACTTATCTGAAAATTCCTCGTCCTTCATAAAAAATTGTAAGAAATATAAATTTCTGTAAAACAAAAAGCTCAAAGAAACCTTAAAAAAAAGAAACGTGGAAAATCGGGAAAATTTCTAGAAGGAAAAATTAACAATTTGACTTATTGCACTTTAGCATGGGATGGTCGTTAATTAAATTGCATTCATTTCTCACCTTCTGTGACACGGTTAAGCGATTGGCTATCGTGCATGGATGAGTCCCAGCTGGCAATGGCGCAGATGTCTTTGTCCAGATGCTGCAGAATCTGCAGCGTGTAGAATTTATTGCCGTGCTCCTTCGGCAAAATGGAATTCAGTCCCACCACCGAAAGTTCATCCGTTGCATTCTGCGTGCTCAGGTCATCGGCATTGAGGTCCAGAAAGAGAACAGGAACATGTGGTTCCATCCCCGGGGACGGATCCCACGAGGCTGGAGCTCCAGGAATTCCAGATCCTGGAGCAGGAACCAAAACGGCATTTCTCTCTTCAGTCAGTGACACCCATTGATGCACCAGACTCAATTCCCGCTCCTTCTCCTCATCCGACTTCTCCTCCTTGTTTATCAGCTTCTGAATCTGCTGATCCAGATACTGTCTCCTCCTGCCCAGTGCTTCACTCCACTTATCCCTCAGCACAGTCAGATCTTCCTCCTGGTAGGAATCCAGGGGCTTCTGCAGCCTGTACCTCACCGTCACACTGCCCACGGCAATACTCAGAATTGACTGACAAATGATTGGGAGCGTTCCGGAATTCTGGACAGGTTTTACGCGCACCTGAATTCGACGCTGCTGCCCCTGACGCACCTGATACACTCCACCTGTTAGCACTTCATTGCGATTGGTCACCTCAACCGGCGAATACTCCCCATTGTCATTCAACTCATGAATCTCAACCCACAGCTCGATTTTCCTGGACAACTCCGCCCAGCGATCCACCAGGCTTCTCGCTTTGGCTTCCTTGTGCTCAACTTCCCATTCTTTGGACTGCGAGAAACCCATGGATCTGTGACCCCAAACCTCAATGCTCAGAGCTCCTTCAGCTGCATGCTCCAGGAACTCCTCACTCACCTTCAAACATTGATTTTTTTCAATATTTCGGCAACATTTCCGAAAAATTGCAATGTTTCGAAAAATTTCATAAAATCTTACAGTTTCGTAAAATTTCATAAAAATTTCAGACAGTTTCAAGGAAATTTCACAAAATTTCATGAGAATTTCAGAAAATTTCATAAAATTTAATAAGTTTCAAGGAAATTTCACAAAGTTTCATGAAAATTTCACAAAATTTCATAAGAATTTCACAAAAAATAATGAAAATTTCACAAAGTTGCATGGAAATTTCACAAAATTTCATGTGAATTTTACAAAATTTCAAAAAAATTCATAAATTTCATGGAAATTTCACAAAGTTTCATGAAAATTCAACAAAATTTCTTAAGGTTTAATGAAAATTTCATAGGTTTATGGAAATTTCACAAAATTTCATATAGTTTCATAGAAATTTCATAAAATTTCATGTAAGTTTTATAAAATTACACAAAATTTCATAAATTTCATGCAAATTTCACAAAGTTTCATGAAAATTAAACAAAATTTCAAAAAAATTCATGGAAATTTCACAGTTTCATGATAATTTCACAAAATTTCATGTAAGTTTCAAAAAATTTCACAAAATTTCATGAAAAAAGTTTCATGAGAATTTCACAAAATTTCATGGAATTCCAAAAAATAATTTTGAATATTTTATACATAAAATATACAAGTCAGAATCGTTTCTCAATTAGCAAAGACACAAACCAATTTTGAGAAATTCCCAAAAAGATCGAAAAAAAAGTTTTACCCAAGATTCGAACCCAAAGTCAAAAGAAACTCACCTGCACCGTATAATCCTGCACGTGTTCAAACTTGTAAATGTTGTTCTCATTGTGACTGATGAGCTCGGAATTGACTACGGGCACCACCGTTTCCTGATGGCCCCAAAAAGTGTACTGGCAGAAGACGTAGTTTGACAGGGAGATAGGCAATCCCGTGGCCTGTTTGATGCTGACTCGGCAAGTGATTTGACTGGCCATAGGATCGCAGCCATAATCATCGTCTCGACTGCCTTCGGAGGAATTATCCGAGCCAGTCTCGCACATTCGATCCTGCGGCATCTGTCCAGCTATCCGGGTGATCTCCACCTGCAGCCGGCCTGCCACTTCGCCCTGCTGACTGATAATAGGCGTGTGGTAGTCCAGCTTGACGTCATGGAACAGCACTTCGAGAAAAATGTTGGCAACACCGATTAAATTGTGATTTTCCTGAGACTCGTAGAACGGATCCATGGCCTTTCTGCTTTCATCCTGGAAATTACCAAAAAGAACAACATGCAGGAATATTCTTTGTACCAACCCTAACCTAAGCCTTGGGAATTATTTTGCAAAATTATTTCATTCAACATTTTTGTAAAAAAATAATTATTTTCAAAACCAGTTGCACGCAACTAAGATACGACTTTTAGATTTTAGAACACAAATACATTCATTTACTATTTTTAGTACTGATATAACTTTCTGTTGTCATTCTTATTATCATCCACAAAAATGTCGGATAGAAAAAAATATATTAAAAAAACCGTTTATAAACCTAAGTTCTAAACTTAACTGTACTAAAATAACTATGTACTAAAATTTTTGTTCAATTCTTTAAAATTAAATTTGCACTTGTAATTTGAGTTAATGCTGTATTGACTTAAATAACATTTTTAATCTTATGAAATTCGAATATATTTTTTTTCTAATTGCATGCCACTAGTTGTCATTATTTCTAATCAAAAGAAAAAAAATAATACAATAAAATGAAAGCTGCGTGAAGTTTGAATGGAAAAAAACAAGCAATTTCACGATCTAAAAATAGCACATGGGCTTAATCCCTGTTTAGTACACTTTTAGTACATATTTAACCAAGAAAAAACTAGATGATTTGAATGTTACATTGAACAAAAATTTCGCAAAATTCTCACAATATTTAAGCAAGTTTTGGGAATACAAACTGTACTAAAACGTATTTAAATAATATAATTAATAAAATTGGGGCATGTAACAATGAGTTATTGTAAGTTATTAATGGTAATGAAAAATAAATACAATACAATACAATACAATACAATAAAAAAACTTGTTCTATTCTATTTAACAAATAGAATTTGTACTAAACTGTACTAAAGAGTACTAATTCTTCCAATTATAAAAATAAAGAAAAATAAAATAAAAATGTGTGAAATGAAAGTTAATGGGGAATAAATTATCCAAAAAAGATCACATCCAATACTAAAGCTTCACAAATAAAATCTGTACTAAACTGTACTAATTATTCAAAAATAATGCTTGAAATGAAACCAAAATTGTGTACAGCGCAAGTTAAAAAAAAGTCAAATTCTTAAGTACAAGAAACACTATGAATTACGTAAATTGTACAAAAAACCTTGTACTAAACTGTACGAATTATTCCAATTTTTATAATGAAATAAGATGAACATTTTGTGAGATCAGTCTAAAAAAAAACCAAACGTTTATGAAACTAAAAAAAACACTGTAAGACTATTCGAATACAAAGGAATAATTAATAAAAGAATATGTACTAATCTGTACTAATTTTTTGAATACGAAAAATAACGAAGAAGGTTATACGAAACACGAAGAAGGTTATACGAACAAAATATGTCTGTGCTAAATTGTACTAATTTTTGTATATTCGAAGAAGAAAATGAACATAAGTGAAGAGTATTTTAAATTAAAAACCAAGAAGCTGTACTAAAAATCAATTTGAAGAATAAATTAAAATGTAAAGAAGGGTCAAGTATTTTGGATCAAAATACTTCGCCAAGCATGTTTTACAAATAGAAACTGTACTAAACTGTATTATTTTTTTTTAATTTGTAGAAAAATATAATACGAGAATTTCACTAGAAAAAAAACTTGAAAATAGGATCTAAAGGTTTTTGGAATAAAAATGTATCGTCCTATTACGAAAGTTTCAAATACAAAAACTGTACTAAACTGTACTGTTTTATTTAAATTTGTAGAGCAATGTAATATGAAAATTTCATTAGGCAAAATTAAACGAACTAAAAGTTTTTAGAATAAAATACTATTGCGAAATGCCTATAATTGCCTATTGCGGAAGATGTACAAACAAAAACTCTGCTAAAGTGTACTAAAACTATTTCCAAACTTTTTTCCAATTTGTAGAAGAAAGTAATATGAAAATTACGTGAGGCAGAAACTAAAGCAAAATCAAGCATTTTTGGAATAAATAAGCATCGTTCTATTACAAAAGTTTTACGAACAAAACCTGTACTAAAGTGTACTAAAACTGTATTGCTTTTTTCTCATTTGTAGAAGAAAGTAATATGAAAATTAAGTGAGGCAGAAACTGAAGCAAAACCAAGCATTTTTGGAACAAAAACTGTACTAAAGTGTACTAAAACTGTATTACTTTTTTTCTAATTTGCAGAAGAAAGTAATATGAAAATTAAGTGAGGCAGAAACTGAAGCAAACCCAAGCATTTTTGGAATAAATAAGCATCGTACTATTACAAAAATTTTACGAACAAAAACTGTACTAAATTGTACTAATCTTTAAAATTCGAATAACAAAATGAAGCAAAAAATTGTGTGTACTGAAAATTGGTAGAAAAAAATAAGGAAGAAATAATGAAAGCTAGTTTTGAAACGGTCATGAAAATTTAGAATAATGTAAAGTGTACTAAAATAATTATAATTTCTTAATAAAAATATATTCTAATTTCGAACATCTATCTTTTTTTTAAGAAAAATGTCTAAAGTTTTTATCAAGAGAATTTTGTAATAATGTTGTACTTTTTTCAGTATTAAGAATCATTACGTAAAAATTACCCAGGCTTTCAGGCTTCGCACACATTCTAGCTTCGAACATTTTATATTTTTCTATTATTATTTTAATGAATCTGAACTTTTTTTTTTTTTAGAAAATGTGTTCAGATTCATTAAAGGAACACTGGAAAAATATAAAGTGTTCGAAGCTAGAGTGTGTGCGTGTGCGAAGCTTAAGCCTTCCTTTATCCTTGTAGTTGCGTGGGACCTTACAAAATTCCCTTGAAACCAAAAACAAAACAGGGGGAAAAGCTATTGGAGACATTGCAATTAAATATCATCAAACCTCTTCATCATCATCTGGCATAATTAATTCCAGGGGCTCCTCGATTGGCTTTAGTGCGCACAATAATTTGGGGACAAGACAATTTTGGGCGAAAAACATTAGTCAAATGAAAAAGGTGAAAAACACGCAATGGACTCACCATTAGTGACATTGGGCGATCCTTGAACTCCTGATACATCTCCCTCATGTCAATCAACTTATTCTCCAGCTTCTCCATGCTCCAAATTTGACTTCCCTGATTCATTCTCCTTACCAGAATGGCCGGTTCACTCACAAAAGCCCCTCTCCGTCTGTTAGGACTGAGATTAGCCGGTGGAATCTGCAGAGTGACACTGAACTTTGTTTTCTTCTCCATCTCCTCAGCCAGAACATTGGCCTCTTGCACCAGAGCATTGGCCCTCATGATATCAGCCTTCAGCTGACCCAGAGACCTCTTAAACATCTCATCGCGCTCCTGTGCCCATTTCTCCATCCTCATCTGCGTGGTGGGCGTACAGGGAGTTATTTTGCCCATTCGCAGAGGATCATACGGAGCATATGGTGCATATGGAGTACTCGGAGACAGAATATTTCGCAGCTGTTGGAATTGCTTTTCGTACTCCTTTTTTTTGGGGGGGAAAATAAAGAAAAAGACATGAAGAGAATAGTGAAGACAACTTCAACATCAATTTTTTTCTCATGTTCATGTCTTTTCTCCTGAGCTTTTAGGTCAGGAACAAGTGGACATGTACAGGATTTATTGCAATCACAAACGAGTCAGGTTGTCAAAAAGGGCATTACGAAAGGAGCAAACAAATTATTCTGTACTGAAAAAATTCAAATCACGATCCAAAGGATGCAGACAAGAGAAAAATCTACTTTTCCTGATGTTTGAATTTCTTTTTCCTGCCCCTTTTTCCTTTAGTTGATTTTTTTTAAAATGAATTTGGCATCATTGAATAGGAATCAATCCTTTTGCACTCAAAGGAAATGACCAGTGATAAGCCCAGATAAGCTTATGGTAGCTGAGATTCTTTAGAGTCGACCTCGGAATGCGTGCAACACGGGGTGCTTCCAACTCGGAATGCGTGAAAATTCGATTGTGAGTTGAATTATGGGGGTAAAGAATCGCGTCGAGTAAACTGTTCTCGGTAGTCGCAATGGATGAAATTGGCTCGACGCGTTTCTTTACCCCCAAAATTCAATTCACAATCGAATTTTCACGAATTACGAGTTGCAAGCACCCCGAGTTGCACGTATTTCGAGGTCGGCTGTAAAGAATCTCAGCTACCATAAGCTTATCTGGGATTGTCACTGGTAATTTTCTATTTTAAATAGTCTAAGTGGGAAAGGCCATCAAAAGAAAAAAAAGTTTATTGAAATCGGTTAATAAACATCAGAGATAGAGACCGGAAAAATCTCGATATCAGATACAGTATATGCTAAAATTTCATAGAAATCACTTCATAAACACCAAAAATGAAGTCCGGTCAAGACATTTTTGGTTATAGCTCGGGTCAGGGAACATCGAGAGAGGAGTGCGATCCACCGTTGGAAAGGTTTCGACCTCAGCTATACAACATACTAAAATTTAAAGAAAAAGCATAGTCTAGTTTTCGAAATAATCGAGATCGATTAATCGAAAATCGATTTTTCGATTAATCGGACTTTCAATTAAATCGGATGAAATCGGGGTGTTACAGGGCTTATAGTACTCAACGAGAGCTTTCCAAAACACCGAATTTTTTCCAAATCCGATAATTAGAAGCGGAGATATGGCCATTTGAAAATTGAATTTTTAACCCCCTCTAGCTCGGGTCAGAGGGGTCGGAGAGGGTTAAGTTTGGTATCGGTCGAAAGGTCTTGGACCCAGCTATAACATACTACAATTTGAGATCGATCCATGCCATAGGGGCTGAATTATTGAGAAAACAAAATTTGGGTGTGTTTCAAAATGGCGGAAGAAGGGGGTGGGGGGGTCTGACATCACCTACTTCTAGCCGCCCATCGACATTTGACCTTTGCCGAAAACCGCTTGTCAATATCTCTTTCCGTTCTCTCTCCAGAAGTGGTTATACGACGGACGGACGGACGGACGCGACGTCCACGAAAATCGATTTTTGGCGCACATGATATTTGTGGTCTATGAGTGTCAAAACGTGTACATCCAAAATTCGGGCCCGATCTGACGAGGTCGGATTTCACCTGTGACCACAAAAGCTGAGATTGTAAAGAATCTCAGCTAAAACTTTGCACTGTTCTGTTTGTATATTTTTACCAGAACGTAACATTTGCAGTAAGTTAATTTGAGGATTTTTCGGTCAAAAATATCTGGTCAAGAATTAATAGGGCTTGTGTAAAAACTTTTCCTAGATTTGAACATCCTTATGGTTTGTAATCATATCAAAAAGATTCGGCTTTTTGATGATTCTCAAGTTTCCGAAGAAATTGTTTTTCCATTGAGTGAGATTTTTAACCAATAAATCCTGATCACATCACGAATAATATGAAGGGGTAAAGAAAACTTTTCCAGTTATCCGTCCGTCCGTCCAGAATGCAGCTAAGACTAGGGAGGTTCTTATTAAAAAGAAAACTGCCTGGGACTGGGACAACCCTGACCCGAGCTGTACGGGGACAAAGTTGAAAAATTTACCGACTTTATATCTCCGGTTTTAATTAACATTTTGACCTAAATTTTAGGTTTTTGGTTTCGTTTCGATGAGCACTTTCAGAAAAAGTCACCACAGGTGGCGCTGCGATTAGCGTAGGTTACAAGTAGCGTAGGTTCGCTGTGGTTACAACAGAACCGGAGATATGAGGGGACAAAGTTCACGAAATTCAAAAAATCATATCTCCGGTTCTATTTGACCGATTTTCGTGAGTGAGGGCTCAAATAAAAGATATCACAAAATACTACAACTTTTTAGAACATTTTAACTTCGTGGGATCAACACTAGGGGCGCCATAGCCAAAAAACCAATTTCAATATCACATAACCTCTATTATCTCGACACGTGCTTAACCGATTTTGATGATTACTTCTACATAATTGTAGAGGACATTTGTGTCTATTTTTTTTCATTTTGTAGAATACTAATATTAATTTTTGGAAGAATGGAAAAAAATAACCACAATAGTATTCATAAAGTGGTAAGACTGATGAGATATTTCTAGCTTGACTATTGATTGGATACTCTTTTACTTCATCGAAATGCACTTCACTTTAACGCACAACTTTCTCTTTCCTTCAGAGTGCCAATAAAATTACTAAGTTCTAATGAAAACTGCAGAGTTTCTATCCACAAATTCAATTACAAATACCTCATTGATACTTTAATTACGCAGAGATACTTGCAGTCAGAAATTTCCCTATAAATCAACTTGTATTTAAAGTACAATTAAACCATTTTATTGCGACCACAAATTTAACAAAAAAAAAAAACGCATTTAAAAAATTTTACATGAAATTGAATGCATTTAATGCTTGACCATTGCACGATCTGATTAGAATTTTTTAATTCCAATAACCATTTAATAATGCAGTAACATCAGTTGTGCATTCATTAATTTCAAATTATTTCACGGTATTTAAAGCACAAAATTTATGGGACAAAACCTCTCATAAATAATTTGTTTGATATTTTAAAACCTTGTTTTGGTTGTTACATGAAAGAAAATCAACAGAGTGCGGATGTTGAATTTTAAAATGCTTTTGTGGTGTTGTGAAATAATTTGTGAAATTGCAATTTTGCTGATTCATCTCACATAATTAAAATTTTATTATGATGTCAAAAATTATAGTTTGCGAAATTTATTAATTAATGTCATTAACAAGTCATATTGAAGGGAAAAATTTATGGAATACTGGGAATATTTTATTGATCAATTTCCTCTGAAAATTAATCAGTGAAAATTCTTATGGTACTCTGTCTATGCAGTTGATTTGTTGCTGATAGAGCTGAAGGCCAAATGGTTAGAGATAGAGACTTTGGACATTCGGGGGAGCCCCCGAATCAGAAGCCGAGATAATCGAAATTGTTTGTTTCTGAACTCGTTTTTTCGACCAGAGCGCCCCAAGTGTTCATTTGATGAACTGCAACTAAATCAAAGAATTGTTGTATTTTGTGAGACTTTCCATTTAAAACCCTATTTTAAGTGTCTTGGTCGAGAAGAAGTAGTCGAATTGGCATCTGAGTGGTTTCAAAGTGTTATTATGGGAAAAGTCAATTTTTTTCACACTTAAACGGCAAAATCGGACAGATAGCGTAGTCTGAGCAAAAAGTGATGTAAGGACTAATTTATAGATATAAATGTCCTCTTAATTATGTCGAAGTAATCATCAAAATCGGTTAAGCACATGTCGAGATAATTGAGGTTATGTTATATTGAAATAGGCTTTTCGACTATGGCGCCCCTGGTGTTGGTCCTACGAAGCTCAAATGTTCTAGAAAGTTGTACCGCTTTGCGAGACCTTTAATTTGCGTCCGCATTCACGAAAATCGGTCAAATAAAATCGGAGATATGATTTTTTGAATTTCGGGAACTTTGACTAGTCATATCTCCGGTTTTATTGTAACCACAGCGACCCCACGCCACTTTTTGGAAACCTCATAGTCTGGAATATAACACTCTAAAATTAGATTAACTTGCACAATGGCGTTTTTCAGAAAAATTAGTTTGAATTTTGATGAATTTTGACGCTATCGCAGCGCCACCTGTTGTGGGCCCGATTTTTAGACGTGGACGAGAACGTTTTTTAGCCATCCATATATTCGTGATCAGGAAGTGATGGAACACATTTTGGCCAAGTTTCAGACCGATCGGGCGACATGAAATTTTGTTATTATTATAGTAAGGGAGATTGTATTAAGGATCTCATAATAACTTGATCGGATCATATCTTCAGTGTTTCTCAAGTGATTTTGATAAAATTTTAGTATTTTGTAGCTGACATAGGAATTTTTTATGACGATAAAGATGTATTCACTGAGAAAAAAGGGGGCGCGATTAACTTTTTTCTTCGTAACTTTAACACTTTTTAGGTGAAAAAATATATCAACATTTTTAATGTTAATTTTACACCTTTTTAAGGATAAAATTAACATAAAAAAGGGTAACTTTAACCCATAATACACCTAGAAAGCATAATATTGACACCGATTTCGCATCAATAATGCAGGGTAAAATAAACATTTCCGGAATATTATTTTAACTTTTTCGGATTTCTCTCAGTGAAGCCTGAAACCCTTTATTTAATTGTTTTTCCTGAAAAAAAGTGATTAAGATAGTTTAAAAAGTTTCAGCAATTTCTATTAACAATAACAACATTGGAAGGCCCCGAAGATTCTTTTGGATTTTGTAATATTAGAGCATGATTTGAATTTTTCACTGTACTTTTCTTCCCAAAGAAAAATTTGCTGTCTCCCTTGAGAGTCATTCTTTTGGAAAATTCACCGCAGAATCATCTGAGAAATTTTCCTTCTTTTTTTTGCACAAAGAAATTAAATGTCTGTGGAAAGAATTTCTGAAAATGTGTTACATACCTGTCTTTGCTTCTCCAGGGCCACCTGCTTGTCCTCCTCGTGCTGTCGTTCCAGCTGTGCAATGGCCGTCTGAATGGGATCATTGCTCAGTTCATTCTGCATCAATTCCTCCCGGGCAAAATTGTAATCAATGGGCTGAGCTGGAGTTTGTGGCTCTGAAGCCACATTGCTGACCGTTCCAGCCCCTTTGGGACAGTTTACCCGGAAGAAATGGTGATTTCCCCAAAGAATTCGATCACCATTGTGCAGGGCTGTTTTATCTGTCACTGGAAATCCATTTACAAAGCATCTGGCATTGCTTATTGGTTCCATAAACAGCCCACCATCTTCAATGGTTATTGTGCAGTGTTCTGCCTGAATACCCAAGCCATGGAGCTGAATGTCCGGCTGCTGGGTTTGACTCCGACCACCAACGAGAGTTTTCTCTTTCAGGTAGTACACCAGGAGTTCATTGAGGGAAGGATCAGCATTCAAATTCACCAGGTAGTATTTATTTTTCTCCACCATTATTCCACTTGCCTGAACACTAATTCCCATCTTTTCCAGAGCCTGTTGCCTCTCATTCTGTATCCTCTCCGTCTTCACCAGTTTCTCCTCCCACGTCTGCGAGATTTGCTTCATCAGATTCTCACTTTCTGCCAACTTGTCATGGATATCTCCCCTTTGGGTATCCCCCACTGGTGACCCCGTAGCATGCTTCAGCATCTCCCTCAGTGCCTCCACTTCCATCCTCAATTCCCGGATAATTCTGGCATTGGGATCTTCATTGATAACAGCATGATTGACAATTCTCTTTGCCCGATCAGCGTACCGCAGTGTCGACAGTGTTTCCTCATAATTATCAGCAGCCGGTGAAATTGTGGCCACCATCACAGTCTTAGAATTCCCACCCAGATTATCCTTGAGCAGCCACGTCAACACTGAATCCCGATACGGCACAAATTTATCATTTCTCGTCTTCCCACTCGACTGATCAGCCAATTTTGATATCACAAGTCCCAAAGTCGTTAGTGATTTATTTATATTCGATCCCTCCTTCAGCCTATCCCCCACAGCTCCCGTCTTTACCGCCCTCTCACTCCCCGCCAAATCCACCAATGACATCCGCGAAACCTTCTCACCACTCACATTTGTCTCCCGATCCGTCAGTGTTTGGGTCAGCACGACAGAAAACACCGCATGAGATCTCGAACTCTCAGCATTCATATTTGTAGCGGCAACTGTTCTCGACTTATTCCCCTCAGCCATTAAACTATCAATGTCCAGGAAGGACGTCACAGCCAGCTGCGACAGCCCATCAACATACGGACCCAGTACATTGTGCTCCCTGACACGCAGGGACTGTTTATTTGGCTTTGGATCCAACAAATCATGCACCTTCTCATTGTAGATCTCCATATAACTCACCTCAACTTTGTACGACAGATCAGGTGTCTGCCGATGGGATATTTCATAGAACAACTCATCACAGAGACGCGGAATTATTCCCTTGTTGTCACCCGTTCCCATCATCGTATACGACTTCCCTGAACCTGCAAAGGAAAGTTAATTGCTTTCTCAGGTCTTTCAAATGCGCGTTAATCGTATAACCCACAAAAAAGTTTGTAAAAGTTTGTACTTTTTTTTCTACAGAAACATTGTTCGTAATTTTGACGTGCCTTTTTATTCCTTATTTAAAAACATTTCGTCTCCTCAAAATGCAATTGTTCTAACTCACATTTTGGTCGATTTTGAGTTATTGCTATAGTGGTACTATATTAACCCAATACTATCGGAAAATACATAAAATTTTCCCCGAAAACCATTTGTTTTTCTAATATGATTAAATGAAATTGTTCTATGTCGCTGCGAAGCTGTACTTAGAATAATTTCATATGAATTTTGAACGAACAAAAAAGTTGCAATGAAATTGTTCTATGTGACGATTCACGCATTTACGTTGTGAAAAGGGCAAATAAATTTCAGTTACGTATATATAATACGCAGTTCAATAAAGGTTATAAGGAACCGGATAAGGATCAATGTGATCGCTAAAATACATCGTAGGCTTTTAATAACGGTAAAAGAGGTCAGAATCATCAAAATCGGTCAATAAAATTTAAGCAGAATTTACTTTTGCAAATATTGACACTGACACGATAATATTGTGCAAAAAAAAATAACCTTTTGTCACTGTATTTGACAAAAGTGATAATATTATATTAGTTAGAATATCTTTTAAGGATCTCAAATCTGAAATCTATTCATTGCTACCACACCCTAAATTTCTTTCTATATTTATTTAAAGCGTTTTTGTTTTTCTAAAACACACAAATTTATATCCTCGGTTCTAATTATATAATTTTAATAACTTTGATTAGAAAAAATGTACATTTTCATTATCTACAACTCTTATGATAAGCCTTGAACCTACAATGCAGTTAAACTACTAATTGGATTCAATAGATTTTTTTAACATACATAGACGATAGAGACAAAAATAGCCCGAGAATTTAAGGTTATCTTTGTTCTGACAAAACCAATGAATGATAATTTTCATTCTAATGAGAAATATTATGTATTAGTATTGTGATTCTTTTCTCAAAAAAAGGCTATTGCTTTAAAAAATTGGATATTATATAGAAAAAAATAAAATTCAATTATCAATCTGAAAATTTAAAAATTATACTCACTTTTGAGCTCAAATGATTTTTGATAAATGATAAATGATAATAAACTATGGAGCAAATAGTTTGAGGAGACTTGCAAAAAATATCCTAAATTACTGCAACTTTCTACTTTGCGATTACGTAAACATTAGGGAAAAATAACTTTAGATATTCAGAAAAAACTTCTTTATAGATCACCGTTGAACCAATCGTCCTTAAATCAATTAAAAATATTAAAGTGGTATAAAAAGGTTTTAAAAGGTAGAATGAAAGAGGTTCAGAGGTTAAAAAAAGAATCTTTAAAGAAATGTCTCTTTTGAATTATTTATTCCTTTTTATAATTATTTTAATTGATAAAATTAATACGTTTTTAAGGTTTTAACCCAATTATCCAGAAAATAAAGTAACATAAATAATATAGACTAATTTTTCTTCTTCGTCTGTTCGTTAAAAAAAAAAACAATTCCGTGATTTTCAAAAACTTATATTTTTAAATATTTAAGGAAATATTTTTAAAATAAAAAGATCGTTTTTTAGATTACACTTTTCCCTATAAAAAACTGCAAGCAAGCTTGTTGATTGATTGAAATGCGCTTTATATTTTTATGGCTTTCCAGTGTGAAATTGTTCTATGTAACAGAGTTATACAACATTTATTGAAATTTTTGTGACTTAGAACAATTTCATTCGATGCAATTTCTTGAATTTTCCTTCTTTGTGCAAAATCTACTGATTGAACAAGCTCCATATTTTTAATATATCATATTTATTAGTTGCTTCGAAGATTTAAACCAAAAAAGAACGATTTTAAGGTGTCAAAAAAGTGGATCAAAAGCACAAATTTTTAAATTGCTTTTCTCGTGAATTACCTAATTGTTAGTTAGAACACTTGCATTTTCAGGAGACGAATTTGCAGTTTATTTGACAAAACTTTACGAACAAATGACAAAATTTTACGAACATTTGATCGTGTTTCCGAAAATTCAAAAACAAAAGAAAAAATATTTCGTAAAATTGTTTGTACCTAAATGTTTGTAAAAACCTACGGGGGACTTTCGAATATTTCGTAAATCGTATAACCAACAAAAAAGTTTGTAGAAGTCTGTACTTTTTCTTCAGAAACATTCTTCGTAATTTGTACGCTTGACGTGCCTTTTTATCCCTTTATAAACATTTGTAGTTTATTTGACAAAACTTTACGAACAAATGACAAAATTTTACAAACATTTGTCTGTGCGTACGAAAACCCACGAACAAATGTTCGTAAAAAATGCTCTTCAGTTGATAATGTTACACTGAAAAAATATTTCGTAAAATTGTTCGTAAATGTTTGTGAACCCCTTCTGGGGGACTTTAAAATAATTCGTAAATCGTATAGGGTAAAGGCTCATAATTTTGTCCAGTCTGCTTATAAGCATCGATGTTCCAAGTTTGAAGTGCGATATTTTCAATACTAATTGACTTTTTTTGTTACTCTCTTTTCAGAAGGGTTGTTTAGAAACTTGGCAAGCTATTTATCGTCTTTTTTTACTAAAATTACTTTTAACACGTTTAAAAATGAATTGATATGTAAACGTGAATTTGACTCTTATTTTGGACAACTTGGTTATTAATTTTGACAACTTGGCTGTAAATTTGGACAGCTAATCCGCCTCAACAGGATGCCCATTGTTCTTCATTTCATGAACCAATCTTATCAAGTCATCTTCCTGTTCATGTAAGGGAAACGTAGAATGTCACAGAAGCCCGGAAACTTTCCATATCATTATTTAAAGTGAGTTGACTTCGGTACTCCAATTACGTGCGAATTAGCGCATTCCCTGGCCTTTCCGGGAGACTTTTAAGGCTTTTCTCACTACATTTCGTTCATAGAGGTGATGTTCCTTTGTTTCTCTAGGCATTTGTCCAACCTAGTCATTACAAAGGCTAAAACTTCACGAAATTTCGTGAGAACAACACCTGTCCAAAATAAGGAGTATCATCTCACTGGTGAATGTTTTAGAAAATTTACCATTTTTCACACGAAAAATCTAATTCACAAGACAAATCTCACTTCAGGTCAAATGTACAAATCACCACTAACGTGAATCAACACAATTTTCAATGAATATTCAATAATATCACTTAAAAAAGGCGAAGAAACATTGTTAGTACTTCATCACAGCTAAATAAGACTGAAGTAAACACGAAGTTCTGTCATATTTCTCGTAACCAATTGCTCACACTGAATTTTCAACAAAGCAATTTCAACTCAAATCATATTCAAATTTTAACGTATTTAGTGTTAAAATCTTCCAAAAAGAACAAATATATAGATAGAATTCATTATTCATCAAATATTGGAATAAAAATCCATCATTTTAATCAATTTATTTTTAGTGTCCAATGTTATCCTCAAAGTGTCCAAAATAAGAAACAGGACAAAATTATGAGCTTTTCCCCTATGTTTTGAATTTCGTGAAATTTGACCCCTCATATCTTCGGTTCTATTGTAACCACAGGGAACCCACGCCACTTTTTGGAAACGTCCTAGACTAGACTACAACACTTTAAAATTTGATTAAAATGCGCAATAACATTTTTGAGAAAAATGAGTTCGGTGCATAGAATCCTCGAAAGTTTAATTTGTGGTCGAATTTCAAATATTTCGAACATTGGACCGATCTTCTATTTTAATCGCGACACACATGTCGAAAAATTTTTCTTCACAATACGGCATTATCTATCTGGTTAAAAGAATTCTCAAATAAATTACAGAAACTTTTCAGATTCATTACCGCTTAGGATCATATACAGATGGTCCGAAAATTTCAAGAGCCCTGCAAAGTAGTTTAACTTCGATCTCCATTAATCCAAGATTAATCATGTAATTTTCGGCTCATTATTTCCGTAATTTTGTCAATAAATCTCGCATTAAATAGTAATGAAGAAACACACTAGAAATGTATAAAAAAAAGTAAATGATTTAGCAGCTCTACTACCGTGATACAGTTAAGTGATTATTAAAGCGAAGAAGATCATCCCTCTACCTCATCAAAGTTACATTAGCAATTTATGTGCAGCACTATTGATTTTTGTAATGACATATTATACAATAAAATGATTGTTGGAATTTCCAGTAATAACCTACAATAGATAGAGTTTTGTACCATTAAAATTTCACAACTCAATCAATAATTTTTCGTGTTAATTTGTAATCTTTGATCCTAAAGCTGTGCTGGATATGATGTTTTGAGAAGTTTGTGGTTTTGACGGAAGTCAAATATGAAATATTCCTAATAAAAAGAAAGACAAATCCGCTGCAGAGTGGAAAATGCTGATCTTCCAAAAAATTCTAAAAGACAGGAACTATTTATGTAGATATAGGCTCGTCAATAATACCATGTAACCCCTATAAGCCTTATCTTGTATTTTCATCAATGGGACAATAACATTCCCTTTTATTCTCCTCTTTTGAGCCTTCTGTTGATAAACCTTTTGCGATTGGAAATTGTTTATTGAACTGTTTTTCCCATTCAATAAACTCATTCGCATTTTCCACACAAAATTCACTCAATTGATTTTTCTTCTGTTCCCCTACATTTCACACTGTCAAAAAATATGCAGTGATAAACATTCGTTATTTTTTTTTATCAGGATATTATCACCGAAATGTTACAAAAACGTTTCGAAATATTTATGTAACGAAAGTATTGTAGAAATACTCAGGACTATGCTATGCATCAGTGATTCTTAGAAAATCCCTCTCTGTGGTTTGTTTCTGGAATAAAACCATCAGTTGCATTCTAAAATTCTCCGAAAAGTGTCTCGGCTAAAATAGAAAGTATTTTAGAATTTCTGTTTTACTTCGAATCATTTCGAAGTTGTTTCGATGAACGCGTGGTATTAAATTCAATTAATTAATTTAAATTTTTCAGAATCAACAGTTGATGATGATAACTTATCGACACTATCCAATCGATAGTGTCGATAAATCTACATCTGTTAGATTAAGTGAATGTCGACTTATTACAGAATTATAGGGCCATTCATTGCGACATTCTGAAAACAATGAAATCGTTGATGAACATCTAAATTAGTTACAGGAAGTGTATAGCTATCCTTTAAAGTTTTCGGAATCGCCAGTCGATAGTATCGAATATAAGTTATCATGTCACCCCAGGCGATTTTTCAAAGCTTATTGTGTCCGAAAAATTCGAATATGGCTCATTGAGCTCTGAAAGAAGGAAAGGCCAATTTCGAATCAAAATACCCTCATTTAAATATCGTTTTGAACGCTCGTCGCCAGGGTTTCGCTTTAAGAGAAGAGACATTCGAAGATCGGTTTCGAAAACCAAAGACAAGACATTTCTACTTCTCGTTTCGTCCACGTGTCGGCTGTGGTATTTTCTGTTCGAATTTCGAAGTACCTTGAGTGTCATCATGTGATAATTATTGTGAGGGAAATCAATTAGGCCAAAATCCGAAACTTATTGGTTTGAATCGGAAAGTGGATATTGAATAAGATTTTTACCAGGATATTTTTGAGGTTAAAAGCGATAGAAATATCATTCTAAACTTTTAAATGACATTTTTGTTCAATTTATATTATAGTAATTCAGTGTAATATCTCCGTCAAATTATTGCCAAATAGACTAATAAAAATAAATCCAATTTTCTTATTTTACTGTAATATTTGAAAAAGAGCTTAAGTTTTATCCTTGGCCTTTTCATTTTAACCTATTAGGCACTTAATTCCCTGAAGGAAGCTAAAGAATCCCACAAAAATAATTCGTCTCTATTTCTTTGCTGTCAAAAACCATAAAGTGAGGTTAGGTTCAACGTCAAATGTTATTCCGGATTACTTTTCTCACGCACCGAAATTTTTTGGGACAAATGGGACAGGCTAAATCCAATCCAATTCGATAAGGGGGTCATATTGAATTTGCTGTTCACATGGACAAAATTAAAATAGGGTAAAATGAGGTAATTTGGAACTATTTACAATTTGGGACACTTGAGATTTTCTCACTGTTTCAGATGAGCAAAGAGAAAACCAAGACCGCAAAATAGAAGAAAAAGACGATTATGAAGAACAGAAACAGCTTTTCTTCCTTTTGAATCTCTAAAACAGTGAGAAAATCTCAAATGTCCCAAATTGTAAATAAATAATAAAATAAAATATAATAAATAAAAAATATTTGTTAATGCCCCAAGCAAACAATTTTACATTTAAGGGACTATATACAACAATTTACAAAAAAAGAAAATAATCAGAATCAGAACAGACAAGAAAACTTGAATGCGGAGGAAATCGATACAAAACTATGACCAAATCTTTTAAGTATGAGTTTTTACAAAATCTGTACTTTTAAGTATATTTATGATATTTTATTTTTCCAATTGTTCCAAATTACCTCATTTTACCCTAAATCTAGAACTAATTACAATGATGTAAAACGAATTTTATAATAGGGGAACTGTTTGTAATTTGAGACAGTTTGTAATTTTGGATACTTTGAGGGTAATTTTGGACACCACAAACAAATTGATTAAAATTATGGACTTTTAGAAGATGTTAACACTAAATTCGTTACATTTTGAATATGATTTGATTTAAAATTGCTATTGAAACTTCAGTGTGAGCAATTTCTCACGAAAAATATATATTTTTAATCGATATTATTATTAAATATTTATTGAATATTGTCTTAATTCACTTTAATAGTGCAATTCTGTAATGATATGACAATGTCATATGACAAATTTTCGTTATAAATTTAGGAACACGACAACATTAAAGGCCAATGGGTACCGAATGGTCATTAAAAGGAGCTATATGAAGCTCTTAGTAACTGATATGAATCTGATTTTCAATGATTTTTTACGAATTTTCTATATAAAAATTTTAAAATTTGTCATATGACATTGTCATACTGTTACAGAATTCCTCTACTGGGAATCATTAATGCCAATTTGAGCAAATAGCAGAGACACTTCTAATGAAAAAGAGAATCACTGAGCTCACGAAAATTGGATAGTTTTTTTTTCATTAAAATTCATACCTTTCCCATTATTCCCAATAATTTTTCTTAATTTTGTGGGTCAAGTTCGGCTTTCCATTACAAACTTAAACAAAGTTTAACAAACTAACTTATTCAAGGTGAAAAATTATATTTTTGAACGGATATTACCGATACTTAATGTGAATCTTCCGTATGTTCAAATAGTGTAAAAACTCCCTTACATCAGAAATCGTGTAAAAAATTGTGTAAGTTATATTTTTTCACAGTGTAAAGCTATAAAAATAGGGACAAACTCCATAGTAAATACCTTCGGAAATCGTTTATTTTTTTTGCAGTATCATTTCAGAGAAATTTCATCACGGATGTTGTTCATGAAATGTCAATCTTAAAAACAGAAAACCCATTTAATTCAATATCATCTTGTCAGTAAAATTCCTATAAATAAAATATTTTGGAAAAAGAGAAATTTGGAATTGCGTGGGAAAATTTCAACTTGACAAAAAAAAGAACAAACATTGTTTACTGAAAAATCAAACAAAACTCAGGGGCAAAATGTTGTAACATTATTTCATAAGGGTGCTCAAGGGTAAATCCAAAGCACTAATAAGTCATTAAAACTTTCATAAACTTTCAGCCAAAATTGACATTACCGTCATATATGTGCACTTCAAAATTTTGTTAGCCAGAAAATAATATAATCATTTTGAGGTGGAAAAATAATTGAGATATTTTGAGGAATTATTTTAGCAATTTTATATGTTGTGGTTTACCTTTTTGCTCTATTGTAGTGCTCTGCAAAATATGCAGAAAAATATAAATTGAATATTATGAGTGTCCGTGGGAAAATATTCAATTTAAATGCCACAAGTAAAATGCATAGAGTAAAAGCATAAATCAGGATTATAAAGTGGTCCTAGAGAAAACCCTCCAACTGTGCCCCACAGATGCAGTGGAAAATATATATATTTTTTGTATTTGAATTTACTTTGTGACAACCAGAAACCTTTCGCATTTTATGTGTCAAACCTCCATTATTTAAAAAAATAATAATTTAAATTTAAAAAGGTTTGTGGCTGTGCAAAAATTCCAAACAGAGAATTTTTGAATTTTAAAATTTCCACGAAAATGCTCTACGTGGTAACATTTTTCACAGACATAAAATTTTTCCGAAAAAAAAAGCCATAAAACTGTATTGAGTTTGTTCAAGTATCAGAAGAAAAAAAGTGAAATTTATTTGCTCTTTTATTGCTATCTACCTCTTTTCATGTTCCCATGGCTCCTATCTATCTTGAATATAAAATTTCTTGTTAAAAATGCATCTTGTTGTATAAGAAAAACCTTCTCTCCTTTAAGACGCCTAAGCATCGTCTCGCCCTTCTTTGGCGTCTCTCTGCACATTTAATCTATCGATCTATTTTGGCAAAATTCCCCATTTTACCAGACTATCTCACTATTATGGTTCTTCTTTTGTAATGGCACATATTCTATAACTGTTTATAGTTAAGATATATGTAATTTTTTAGGTAGTTTGTTGAACTTTTCACAATATATCTCGGAAGATTTCTTCACAGATTCTCAGCACTAGCAGCACTATGTTACACATATTCAAAATAAACATCGTAAAAGGAAGATTCTTTTGCATTAATATCGTTCAATAAAGATGTCAACATATTGTGAAAAATGTTGCAACATCATCAAATAAAATATCTCATCTATAACTTTTTCTATACCAAGCACACGTACTCCTCATTCAGAGTCCAGGAGCAAGTGTTATTGATATTTTCCCAAGGGGCTTCTAATTTCGGTCAGATCAGTTGCTTGGATATCTTTTCAATTTAGTAAATCGAAATTGAAATTGACTTTCTTCTGGCAACCCTAATCGATGAATTTACTTTGACAGTTGTTAAAAAGACAAATCGATGAATTCTATTAAGAGTTTAACCCTTTAAGGACGATTGGAACACCGGTGTCCCATAAAGAAAATAATATTTCCTGACTACCTAAAGTTATTTTTTTCTTATGTCTGTACATAATTGTAAAGTAGAAGGTTAAAGGAATCTAGAATATTTTTTGCAAGCCTCTAGCTATTTGATATGTAGTAAATATTTAAGATCAAAAATGGCGAATTTTTAAATTCTAAAATTCATAATTGATTTTATTTATTTTTTATACTTCCATTTTTTTTTAAGCAAAACCCTTTTAGCAATAAAAACTACAATACTCATACGTAATATTTTTCATTAAAGTGAGAAATATTATTCATTGGTATTGTCAGAAAAATTACTTAAATTTTTGGGCTATTTTTGTCCCTATCGTTCATAGAAGCACACAATACACCGAATCAGACTCTGTTGGACTTTCCAAGGTTATATGTAAAACTTATCATTGATTATGTTCCTCAGTTTAATTTTTATTGTTGATTTTTAGTCCGTAAAAAGTGTTTCGTCGTTAAAGGGTTAAAAAAAGGATAAATAGAACTATATTTGCACAAAATATCCGTTAATTATCGATAAATTCAAACTCAATTTCGAATTTTCGAAGTCAATTTTCGCAAAAGTTTTCCAAAAATTAACGAAATATCACATTCATCTCGTTCAGTGATTGATAGCCTTCTCGATTTGTGAGTTCTCTCCGGTTGAGGTTTTTCCTTTACCGATTCGAAGGTATATCAGAGAGAACTTACCTAAAAACCCGTTGGAAGTTCGAACGGTTTAAACCAACTAGTTAAACAAAAGCGAGCAAGTTCATCAAAGGACATTTATTTTAATGAAATTGCAGTACAAACTATCTGCCATCCTGAAATTCCACAAAACTATACAAAAATTTGCTATTAGGAGCAAACGTTTAGACTGTTGTTGCCATTGTTGACGATTGAAGTGTCAAGAATACCGAAATTCAAAAGCAGATCAATCAGCGCTAAAGCGGCGAGAATATGAACCTGCACTTTACGCTTCCGGTAGATTTTCAAATGGTTTTGGCTTCGCTTTATTGTGGCTTTGTCTATTGGAAAGGTTATTGCTGAACAGAGCTATTAAGAAACTCTTTAAAGAATTGATTGTGAGGGAAATTATAATGGATCAGGAATATTATGAGCATTATAAACTCAGCTTTCCTCAGAACAAAAAAGTGACAATCGAGGTACTTCGAAATATTCAAACGAGAATTCCAGACACCACGCGGACGAAACGAGAAGTAAAAATACAGTTTTCGGCTTTTAAAAACGATCTTTGAATTTTATACAAAGCACCATCTCAATAGGTTTGACCGGTTTGACAGACTGATATTCACATGTAATTTTATTAAATGGTAATTTTACTAAACAGAAAAGCTATCTATAAGAGTAACATCATATAGAATTTTAAATAGTTTTCTTTTCTTCTGAAATTCGAATTTCACGCAAACTCTTCGGTATGTTCTGGCAACCCTAATCGATGAATTGTCTTTTGACAGATATGACAAGAAAACTTATCTCGAAAATTGAATATGAAGGCACATTTCGGCTACGTCTTTTGTTATTTTCTCTTTCTACATTCGTACATAAAACTGACCGACATAGTTTAACAATCTGAAAGCGAAATTCATGTGCTCGAAAACGTCTTTCACTTGAGTTGAAATTGAAATACACATAAACGAAAATAGACATGAGCTTATCAAATCAAATATAACATTCTAACACCTTTAGAAATAAATTGAGAAACCCAATTGGTGAATTTATGGTGGAAACCTAATTGGTGGTATCTTCACGAAAAGGAAGATAAAAGAAAAAGCTCAAATTTATTTTAAGTCAAAAACTAATGGCGCTGGCACACCTTTTCAATTGCGAGTGAAATTCAATCGACTGAAATGTTACCTCTCACTCTTTCAAACTGAAATCAGGTATAGTTGTCTCTTTCTGCCAAATGAAATTTAATATTGAAATTGAAATTTCAATTTCCATTTGAAAGAAAAGAGACAGCTACACTAACGGCCAAAACATTAAATACACCCTTCGTAAGCTTAAATACACGTGATTTGGACCGGGAAAACGCTGTAATATCCAGTTCTATTGACTGAAATAGTTTCATATATAAACCTAAGAACAGTTTTAAACAAGATTTGAGAAAATACATGAGCTACAAAATTTATAATTTGAGGATCAGTCAAAAATTAGCTTTTTGGAAAAAAATGCAAAAGTAGCCCCACATTCTAAAACTGATCTAATCTTTTAATAATCATTTAATATAAGCTAAATACTATTAGCAAATATTATTAAGAGTCAGAAAAACTGAAAATAATACCGAGGGAATATTTTTGGTACGGATTGTGGTCGGTTACCGGTGTGATCTGTTCTGAAAGGGGTTTCTTCTTTGAATATTGAAATTTTCAGCCCAAATTCTACTTTTTCATATATTTTTTTTTATTATTTTTCAAATTACTATTTATTATTGTTGTAATTTCATTTCTTTTACTTCATTATTTTATTTAAAAAACATGAATAAAATCATCAAATTTAGTTTTCCTCGAAGAATCCTCCTTTAACTTTGATAAGCGCTTCACATATTCCAGGCATCCTGTTGATCAATTTCTACAAAATGTCTGAAGGAACTTTGCCCATACATCCTAAAGTGTTTCCACCAAGATTGGAACTGATGTCGCGCCTAATCTCGAACCTTGTGGTCGAGAAAATCCAAGAGAATTGCAATGAGGCTACAATCGGGTGACTGGCGTGGCTAATGCATTCGGTTTATTGGGCGTGGGTTTTTTTTCAAGAGGAAAACGATCCCAAGCATTCCTCAAAGCTTTGTAGAGGTTTCCTTCTTGAGAAAGAGAAACGCAGGGTCCTAAACTACATGCATTAGCCACCCCAATCACCCAATTGTAACCACATCGAAATTTTCTGGAATTTTCTAGACCAGATGGTTCGAGATTAGGCGCGACATCAGTTCCAATCTTTGTGGAAACACTTCAGGATATGTGGGCAGAGTTCCTTCTAACATTTTGGAGAAATTGATCAACAGGATGTCTCGAATTTGTGAGGCGCTTATCAAAGCTAAAGGAAAATTCTTCGAGGAAAACTGAATTTGATGATTTTATTCATGTTTTTTTTAAATAAAATAATGAAGTAAATAAATGAAATTGCAACAATAATAAATAGTAACTTGAAAAATAATAAAAAAAATTATGAAAAAGTAGAATTTGGGCTGAAAATTTCAATATTCAAAGAAGAAACCCCTTTCAGAACAGATCACACCGGTAACCGACCACAATCCGTACCAAAAATATTCCCTCGGTATTATTTTCAGTTTTTCTGACTCTTAATAATATTTGCTAATAGTATTTAGCTTATATTAAATGATTATTAAAAGATTAGATCAGTTTTAGAATGTGGGGCTACTTTTGCATTTTTTTCCAAAAAGCTAATTTTTGACTGATCCTCAAATTATAAATTTTGTAGCTCATGTATTTTCTCAAATCTTGTTTAAAACTGTTCTTAGGTTTATATATGAAACTATTTCAGTCAATAGAACTGGATATTACAGCGTTTTCCCGGTCCAAATCACGTGTATTTAAGCTTACGAAGGGTGTATTTAATGTTTTGGCCGTTAGTGTATATCTGATTTCAGTTTGAAAGAGTAAGAGGTAAAATTTCAATCGATTGAATTTCATTAAATTGAAAAGGTGTGCCAGCGCCATTAAATTTAGATGTGGCTGTCTCTTTCTGCCAAACGAAAATTGAAATTTCAATTTCATTTTCAATTTTCGTTTGACAAAAAGAGACAACAATATCTGATTTTAAGTTTGAAAGAGTAAGAGGTAAAATTTCAATCGATTGAATTTCACTAAATTGAAAAGGTGTGCCAGCGCCATAAGCGACGAAATTTGACAGCTTGAAATCGGAATTCAATCAATTAAAAACATATGTTATCTATTAAGACAAAAATATGTAAAAATTGTTATTCAAAAATCTTTAATTGCCTTCTGGCAACCCTAATCGATGAGTTATCTTTTGACAGATATGAAACGAAAATAATATTCCAAAAATGTAATAAACCAAAGGTTAATTTGAGTTATTTCTTTTGCTGATTTGTTCTTCTTAATTTGGCATAGACTCTTTTTACGAAGGCATTCTAAAACGTTACTAAATTTAAAACAAAATATAAATAAAATATTGCTATAATTTTCAGTAAAACTTTAACATTTCCAGTTTTATCTGACACGAAATAAAAAGAATTGGGTGACAAAGAGATGATTATGAGTAATATAGAAATTGTTTATGTTTGAAAAAGGCTTTACTATACATTTTGGTTCAAATATGAGGTGCTATAATCGAAATATTTTTACACATTCATAATTTTTGGAGATAAATTATTTATTAGATTGAATTGTAATTTATTTATTGTCAATGTTATTGTCAATGCCAGTTTTGGCAACTTGTCTAACTATAAAAATTAAAATCAAGGTTGGTGTCTCAGATAATATTGTTTAGTTGAAGAATAGGCTAGAGGCAGCGAATATATGCTCTACTAGTTCCCCCAAACGTAATCTATAAAATTTCGATATTCTGTAGCCCAAGATTTCCCTCACTTCCATTAGAATGCTTTAAAAAATCTTATTTGGACTCCTCTTGAAAAAATCAAACAATTTTATTGGAAAAAGAGATATACACACCTGTCTGTCCGTACGCAAATATACATGCATTGTATCCTTGAAATGCATTGTCCAGAATATCTCTGCCGACAGAATCAAATACTGTTTCCTGTGATGCAAAATGTGTGGCATCGTAGTCCGTTGAATAAAAGCAATGATCAAAAGCAAATGTCTTTGGTTGTTTTCTGCAAAGAAAAAAAAGTCCAAAGAAAAGGAAGAAGTTAGATCTAAAATCGATTTCTTAGTCATTTAAAGAAAAGAAAAAAGGACGGAAAAGCGCTCTAGCTTTGCAGAATGCTTGAAATTGTGACTTAGATGTTATACTACACTGAGAGAAATCCGAAAAAGTTAAAATAACATTCTGGAAATGTTAATTTTACCCTGCATTATTGATCCGAAATCGGTGTAAATATTATGCTTTCTAGGTGTATTATGTGTTAAAGTTACCCTTTTTCATGTTAATTTTACCCTTAAAAAGGTGTAAAATTAACATTAAAAAATGTTGATATATTTTTACACCTAAAAAGTGTTAAAGTTATGAGGAAAAAAAGTTAATCGCACCCTCTTTTTTTCTCAGTGTACAAAAGTATTTCCGCAATATTTATCAGAAGTTTGTTCTTTGTTTTGACTCACTACTCCGTGGTTCTAGACTTCGGAATCTTTGAAAAGTTGTTGAACAAATTGTGACTGTTAAATAATTGAAAATCGCTTGAGAAATTTACTTCAAAAGAGCTGTTTGACCTTTTGACCTTGAAAACTATTTAGAGAAGTAGTTCAAAGGCATTATAGTACATTAACGAAATCTTTATGTAGAAGGACGATGTCAGGCAGTGTCAATGTCAAACAACTCGACTAACGAGGACAGGATCTCCGAAATACCCTAAAAGTCGCTATCTATAACCGTTTTGCCTTTTAAGGTCCAGCAAACGGACAAGGAGCATGACGTCATTTTGTCGGAAAACTTTCAATGCGCCTTCTCAAAAATTTACTTACAAGAATTGGAAGCCGAAAATTGCGGAATACCAAACAATTGAAGGATTGTATATTCATTGCTTTTCCTGTGAAGTTCGAGCAATAAAAGAAGAAGAAAGGGCATGAGTCCGTTTATGTCATCATTGTCATTTTTATCTCGCCATTCCACACCCATAGTAATTTTTTATTTGATGAATTTTTTGGCACGACTAGTTTTGTCTGAACTCATGAATTATTGCATAACACTGCTGAATATTCTTCCTCGAGCTATGGCCAAAAAATAAATCAACCTTCTCTGCCTATCTTGTCCCTCTCTCTATCTACCTCCATCTGAATGTTTTAGAGACCAAAAAACTAGCACAATGTCCTCATAATTTTCTCAACGGAGAAACACCCCCAACGCAGGGTCTTTTCCTGTTTCCTCCCGAGCCTTTGACATGGAAGGTTGAAAGAGGGAAACCTCTTAATATGATAAGGAGATAATGAGAAAATTGAGGAGGTAAGTATATATGTTTATGAACAATTTCGAGAGAATTATAATTTCACGCAAATCAATATCAACACAATTTCCCCACTGTCTTTCATTCCCTTGCACTTCTAGTTCAACAATTTATCGAACATACAAATCAATAGAATATCGTTCAGACAATTATTATTTGTTAATGCTAAACGCTACAACTTCGGTGTCTCCTTTTTTTTCAACCATTCATTCCACCAACTGTCTATGTCTATCTTGCCAATTCAAGAGTTGTGTGATATGTACTTTGTGAATAAAACCACTTCCGAAGCGTATTCCTTTCGAATTTATCGACTCAGGGAGTCATACTCCACAGCTCCAGTACTCAAATCCAAATGAATCCATATCGTGCTTGTCATCATCATTCCCATCGATTCACATGTGACGTGAAAAGCAATTTTAAAATGTATCCCACCATCCTTCAATTGAATTTCTCACCCACCCTTTACCTTTCCTCCAGCACCAGAGTTAAGGGAATGTGGGGCAATTTGACATAGGGGAAGGTTTATTCATTACCGCTTTTCTTTTTCTTTGGAAAGAGGCAAATTAATGATGCAAATGGAGATTTATGGAGGGTATTTCGAAAACCTCACGTCACTATCTCTGACAGGTTGACCGGTTTGGCCTCTAGATGGAGTATCAAATAAACGGACAAATAGCGTGACAGCGTTTTTCAGAAATCGTCTGATTCGCAGAGATATGTCAAAAATCAAAGGAAATGTCACTTGTATTATCATCTGTGGGAAATGACAGCAAATTGAGCTATGGCGATGGCAACCCTAAGATTCTATGAAACCATTTACACCGTCCGAGCCGTTGCATTAGTTTGAGATTGTATTGTCCCAAAATCCCAATCTAATCTTATCGATTCGCATCGTAAAGTGGAAATTGCATTAGATTTTTACAGGGATGACGGTTTTTTTTTAAAGGTTAAAAAACAGAAATATTTACTCTAATCCAAGGGTGTGCACAAACCGTTGGAACCGAATAAACATCAAAATAATTTTGTTTAGGTACCGTTTTGACCATTATTGACGTACAATAGAATTCGAGGGGTCGCAATATATTTGCCGTTTACATCGAAAAAATTAAAATAAATATCAATACAATGCGACTATCCCAAATAGCAATTTGGCGTCATAATAACTCTGAGATTACTCGCTCACGACTAAAATATGACGCCAACTTCTAGTAATTTCTAGTGTCCCTATAAAAAATCTTCTCCTCACTGGGTATATCTGAGGGGAAATTTCACTTGTTAAATGGAAAATAGAACTATTCAATGCTGTGAATTCGCAAAGTAGTTGATATTTTCGCGTATTTTCTCAACAATATTATAGTGTGCATTTGGAGGAAAAGCTCCCCCAGTAAAAATATGTGTTATAATTTGAAAAAGTACAGTGCCGACAGGAATTAAGTGAAAATTAGGCAATTTTTTGCATGACAAGCACACAAACATTTTTTTATAAAATAAAATTTTATGGTTCAGGAGTTTGCTCCAGTTTCTGTAGTATCCTGTGATTAAAATTTTGTGTCGAAAAGACCTATTTAGTGAAAATTTTAAAAGATTTCTTTTTGTGTTGTTGCTACCCAGTTGGAAAATTTTCGACATGTCGGATGGCTCATTCAGCAATAGTCGAACGGCATAAATCTTCGTAAATGTGAGTAGTGAATTAGGGAAAAATTAGAGAAATTTACATAGAACGTAGTAGAAAACGATAGAAAATATGGTGAATTGTTGAGAAAGTAGTGTCTACGGTGGTAGTGCAATACAAAGTTGTGAAGTGCACTTAAGTCTTCAAAGTGAATAAGCTGCACAAGCTGCATACTTAGTAAAAAAAAAAGTTTGAATTCATCAACTGACAATGTCTGGCAGCTGTCAGCCGGATATCGAAGTGCCGGATATTGGAGAGAACTGCGTATTACAGTGGAGTTCCTTAAATTTAAACGACGCGACGGTTGAGTTCAAAATGTAAAATTTGAGGTTATGTATAGAAAGTTTTTCGTGAAGTCTGAATTAGAACTATTTTTCTCAGGTGTTTCCTCATTATTATCATATTATATTAACTTCTGCAACAAATTCCATATATTTCACAATAAATTACATTGAAATATTCTCTAAAGTTATTTATCTTAATTTAGGGAAAGTACATTTCACTTGAATTCCGCTACGTTTTTGAAAATATTGTTCAAATTTGAGGAACTGTACTGTACATAAGATTTTTGTAAAACTCTTGTCCAAATATTATTGGAATTTTTTAACAGATGGCGCTAAAAACAAAGTTTTCTCATTCATTTTCATCTCTTTCTCTCAAAAAATAAACATTGAAAATTTTCACAAAATTAAGATTCAGTATTAAGATCTACTTATTTGAGGTTAAAGCACCTTTCAAACTTTATTTTAGTAAAAGGGGGAAGTACTCATGCTTGATACCATTGGAAGCTTCGTAATGACTAATTTTTCACTATTTTTCTCAATAAACGTAACTCCGCAATATATTTTAAAAACTGGCCACTTTCCCATATTTTTTAAAATATGGTTGCGATGAGTCCCATATATATATTGTGAAACATAGAAAATTTAGTAATTATGAAGCTTCTAATGGTATCAAGCATGGGCACTTTCCCCTAATTATCGCTTTTTAATGCAAGAATCAACAATATTAATATTTTCTTAATTTTTACTCAGACAGTTACGATGATTGCATAATGCTGATTCATGTTTAAAGTTTAATAGCCTTAATTGTGCAGTAAGTTTTGTTCATCTTACCATCTTAAAATCAATCTTCACAAAGCAAAGAAAAAAAACAAATCAAAGTTGCTATCTAAAAGAACCCCACTTTCCCGTAAATAGGTATATTAAAAAAAAGTGGAGTTGGAAAAAGAGGAGTTATCGTTGACTTCTAATCTATTTTGTAACGTCACAGCCATGTGAAATTTACACGTTCATTGATTGCGGAAGAGCTTATCGAACTTCTGCGCTTTTCTGGGAAAGCTCAGGTTTCCCACATAGAAAAATCTCAAAAGCGAGAAAATCAATTGCAAAATGTTATCAAGATCTGGTTAAAATTTTCACCAAATGCACTCTCACAGAAAATTCCAAGTGCAAGTTTTTAAGCTTTTCTCAGTAATTGGAGCAGCTTAAATCAGATTTATCAAAGAGAGATTTTTTTGTCCCTATCTATTGCTCAGTCACTAGCCTGGTGCAAAGACAAAACAATATTATTGAGAAACAATACTTCAAGTAATTGTTCCAAAAGTTTATCTCAGAAGTTACTAGTACGAAGTGCAATATGGGATTTTAGAAGTTTATTCCTCAAATGTCTGTTCACAATTTTTCTTCTATTTTCTATTTTAAATGTAATGTTATTGCAAACTTTGTATGAGAATTCCATGAAGGAATCTCTTGGAAAGTTTCTCAGTCTTTTTCGCTGATGTTGTGTAACAATGAAAAGCATTTTAGGATATTTTATGCAGTTTTTCCTACTTTCGGCATTTTCATAAAAGTTTCCTTGACAAAGATTGCTTTTGTTCAGTATCAAATAATTTTATAAAGAATCACGAAAAAGAATTTTTGAATAAATTGAACTGCAAATAAGTATAAAAAATGAAGTTTATTTTTTGAAAGCTTGAAGAAAATCACATTTTTAGCAATTTAAATCTCTTTGGTGAAATTTTTCATAAAATGCAGCACAAATCTATTTATCCAAGACACTCACCCATTTATGGTATTTTTTAATTTATTCATGGTATTAGTGTATTTAACGCTGCAATATCAAAAAACGAATTAGTAAACACCTACGTTCAATTAGTAAAATTTCAGAAAGATAACAAACAATAATTTTACGAAATTTTAATTATTATCCCATTTATAGCAAATGCTATAAAGAAACATGAAGTATTTATGAATAAATTAAACAAAAAAAGGAAATATAAGAAATAGTGTTTTTTCTTCTTGCGAAAGCTTGAAGAGAATTACATTTTTAACAAAGTAAAAGTTTTTGCTGAAATAGTTCATAAATGGAGCACGAGTCTATTTATCCAAGACACTCACCCATTTATGGTATTTTAAATTTATTACCAGTGTTAGTGTCTCTAACGTTGTAATATCGAAAACGAATTAGTAAACACCTACGTTCAATAAATAAAATTTTAGGAAAAGAATAAATACTAATTTTAGAAAATTTTAATAATTATTCAATATTTATAGCAAACGATATAAAAAAAACATGAAGGATTTTTGAATAAATTAAACAGAAAATATAAGAAAAGAATTCTATTTTTGTCAGACCTTGAAGGAAGTTACATTTATAACAGCTTAAAAGTTTTTGTTGAAATAGGTAACAATTGCAGCATAAGATTATTTTTACCCTAGACACTAACACAATTATGGTATTTTTAATTTACTGGAAGAGCTATTATCTCAAATGTTGCAATGTGGAAAACAAATTAGCAAAGATCTAAGTTTACTCAATAAACCTACAGGATGAGAATGAATAATAATTTTAGGAATTAAAAAAAATCCATTTGTAGCACATGCTATAATATTTTAACACCTTTCCAAGACATCAATTTATATCTTCACATGATAATTTAGTTTTTAAACATCGTGTTGAATGCAAATAAACTTTTTTATTGAAAATGTTAAACGAATTTATAAAATATTTTGTGCTATAAATTATCTCAAAGTGCTTGGAGGCACACCATAAAATACAGCCATCTACACTACTGCTAATATTTGTTTCTTTCTTCTATTTTTGACATACAAATAGATCACTTTTAAGTAATTTTGTGAGCAATATTGATTTACAGAAGTATTATAAACTAAGCCTAGGGAGAGGTGGGGCTACTTTGAGCTGTGGGGCTACATAGTTATACGATATTTTCGCATATTTCTAAAGGAAACTGGTTTTTAACAAGATGTAATTTGGATAAACAAAATAATTGTGTATTTAAATAAAATAATTGTAAAGACCAGCTTCATTTAGAAATAGGCGAAAAAGTCGTATAACAATCTAGCACCGCACAGTTCAAAGTAGCCCCACTCCCCCCTACAGTGATTTTTACGTTTACCAGGTGTGTGTCTTGGTTTACAGCCTTTTTGACAGCTAATTTTATAAGAGATTTACCAAAGCTACAGAAAAATCTAGAGTCAATTGGTTGTTGAGGATTATTTTTTTCGTTTATAATCAAAGTTTATCATATTCAAAAAATTAACTAGTTCGATTGAAAATCTCATGAGCGCCATCTCTTGGCAATCTCCTGTGTTTTACATTTGCGAAATGTCATTGTTGTCAAATTTTAAAATTGGTATCAATTTAAATGACTACACTGAGAAAAAAGAGGCTGCGATTAACTTTTTTCCTCAAACTTTAACACTTTTTAGGTGTAAAAATATATCAACATTTTAATGTTAATTTTACACCTTTTAAGGGTAAAATTAACATAAAAAATAAGGTAACTTTAACCCATAATACACATGAAAAGGGTAATATTTACACCGATTTTGGGTAAAATTAACGTTTCTGGAATGTTATTTCGACTTTTTCAGATATTTGGTGTGGATTTAATATGAGAATCAAACCCAGCACCTCCGGTATTATAAAATCAGTCTTTTACCCATTTAACTACTAATACTCCTCTTATGAAAATTTATAGTAAATTTGTGCCTACAATTATAACCACAATAAATCAATATCACCTGAAATCTCCAAGCATCAAAAGTTCAAGTGTTGTAGGTTCAAAGTTCATAATTTCATCAGATTTATCTGCAGATCTTCGTACTTTAATCATTTTGACATGAAATAATTCTCCCAAAGCCACAAAATATATTCTTCTGAAAATCCTCCAACAGAGGTTCAAGAAGTAAAGATGCAGAAGTAGAAAATTATACCAAGATTTATTCATACAGAGACTCATGTTCTCCTTCATGAATATAATTATGAAAAATATGTTGGTGTATGTCCTCCATAAAGTCAAATTCATATTGCGATTTATATCAGAAGGTGAAAGACACAGGTAAAACAGAAAAAAATAGTATGGGAAGGAATTGTGGTGAAAAGAGGAAAAGTGGAATACATTTCTACATTTTTCCTTTTTCCCACCTTTTCCACTCATTGTTTGCGGTTGATATGTATTGTGATATGCTGAAGAACAACAAGACGTGATTTTTCTCTTTCACATTTTGCGTCTACTTCATCACACCCCTCAACCCTTTGGCAGCTTTTCACACATATCTGGGAAAATTATGCTTTTTTTTGTTGTTGCTACCTATGCAACTCTCTTCCATTCTTTCACCAACAATAAGCATCCTCGGTATTCCCCTAAAGTGCACAGGATAATATGTATGTCCTGCATAAGCTTCTCACTCCATTTTATATTGTTAAATTTTCACCAGTCAGTGTTTTATATAGTGAAAGCACTTTCTGCAAATGCTTCCTCTCTTTTATATTCAACCTTAAAATACTTCTATCCTCAAAACAAGGAGCGAACAAGCCGAAAGGTGCTTTCTTTAAATTCTTTTCCCAATTTTCTACAGGCAATATTTTTAATCACATGACACAAAATAAGTGATGGAAAATGTTACTTTAAGTTTAGTAAAAACACAGAGAGAAATCCGAAAAAATTAAAATAACTTTGCGGAAATGTTTATTTTACTCTGCAGTATTGATCCGAAATCGGTGTAAATATTACCCCCTTTTTAGGTGTATTGGGGATTAAAGTTACCCTTTTTCATGTTAATTTTACCCTTAAAAGTCTAAAATTAACATTAAAAAATGTTGATATATTTTTACATCTAAAAAGTGTTAAAGTTATAAGGAAAAAACGTTAGTCGCACCCCCATTTTTTCTCAGTGAAACAGGAGGTTTGTAGTGAAAGCACAAATTTCAAATTCAAGGATGGTAAAGCGTACCTGGGTTTGCGAAGTACTGGAACTCGTGTCTTGGATGCTCTAGCTAAACAGTATTTTTGCACCCAGGGGCCCATCAAGCCTATTAAAAAGTGAAGCTATTTTTCACTTTTCCTTGTAAAAATCTTGCAGCTATTGCACCGCGACTTAAACAAATTTGCTCGTAGTTCTTGTATAATTTTGGCGAACATAATGAAATATGTATTTTTAGATAGCTTTTAATGCACGATTTCGAAATATATTAAACTGATAAGGCAATTCTCTTTAAGAAAAAACTTGCGAATAGTCTTCAGTGTCTCTAGGCAAAAACGTATGGAAAAATGAAATGTCGATAGGCCCCTGTTTGCATCACTTACTGTTTACCGGTTCTTAACCGATTTGAGCCGATTCATAAATAACTCAAAATATTTCCCAAAATAGTTTTAAGTGTAATAAAATTGATTTTCGGACAAAAATTTCTTATAGGTTCATAACCGGTTTATTACCGGTTCACAACCGATTTCAATCGATTTAAACATCACTCTAAAAAGATTACTCAAAATACATTTGGAGTAATATAATTGAATTTACAATAAAAATTAGTTATCGGTTGTGAATAGGTTCATTACCGGTTTAGAACCGACAGGAACCGGTTAAAAATTGTCAGAAATTCCAAGACCTTTTATCGAACGCAAACATAACCCCATTCGGTTCAGAAATACTCTCCCAAGAGCCTTTTTAACCTTTGACCATGAAAAACCGATATTACATTGAGAAAAAATGAGGCTACGACTAACTTTTCTTCATCATAACTTTGACACTTTTCGGGTGTAAAAATATATCAACATTTTTTAATGTTAATTTTACACCTTTTGAGGGTAAAATCAACATGAAAAAAGGGTAACTTTAACCCATAATATACCTAAAAAGGGTAATATTTACACCGGTTTCGGATCAATACTGCAGGGTAAAATTAACATTTCCGGAATGTTATTTTGACTTTTTCGGATTTCTCTCTCAGTGTAGGAATAATTCACCGGGGATTTTCGTATAAGAATGAAATATCCGCCTAGCCAATCTCTAAACCAGATGAACAAAATTTAGTTTACCATCACTAATACTGTAAAATTCATTTTAGTACAGTGACCTTCGAAAAAGCAAAAAACAATAACGCGAAAATAATGTTTCTAATTTGATAACAAAATGTTTGTCAGTTATAGCAAAAGGGTTCTTCATTGCCCTTTCAAATGTAATTTATTTGTAAATCGTGTCCTCATTTCCACCACTGCACTGATGAAAATACGAATACAAGACATATATCCACCACCCATTTCCCATCGGGAAAAGGTTGAATATACCACATAATTTATTTGAAGTGTTTTCCAGTAGATTTTCCACAACGCATTTTCATAATACAGAAAAATAAATTCAGACAATTCTTTGGAGAAGCACCACTATTATTATTTCATTGCTTTTTCCTTGAAAGTTACAACACTGGGAGAGCAATGTTTTACCAAATGGAAGACGTATAAATACATTATTACTCTAAAAAGAATTTGGTGACAAAAAAGCGCTTTGGAGGTATGGTTTAAAAATTCACCGGCAAAAGTAACTAAGGAGAGCCAAGACACATAAATTGTGCCATAAAAATCGATAAAAAATAATTTAATTTACTAATATGACAATTCAAACCCCTATAAAATTCCAATTGAGAAAGGTAAAGTACAAATAAAATATTTTCAGTTGCAGTTATTTCAATTACGTGGATTTTATAGCATAATTTGTGTGTCTCCGCTAATTGTATGATTTAAACAGGTCCAAAAAGGAGTTTTCTCGAAAATTCTCAACAATCAGCAATAATTTCATATGTAAATTTGTCATTAGAGTAATATCGCTAGTACTAAAACGAAACCGCACTAAATCAATTTTTATAGCACAGAGTTTGTGTCTCGACTAACTATAAGATTACCGTTCATACAGTTTAACGAAAATGAGACAATTTTGAGCGTGACGGTAAGGCTTTGACTATGTACTCAGCCTATAACTTCGTCAGAAACGGAGTCCAAAAATTCGGGTTTTACAAACGGGTTTAATTTAAAAAAAAAAAACAGCACATAAAAAACTTTGAATCACTATAAAAGTAATAAAATTTATTTCAAAAGGCTCCAAGAAGACTCGAATTCGACAATAACTAGAATGATACTTGAAACTTTTAATGTTTATTTGAAAACAAGAATTATACTCTCAGAAGTTAATTTTAAAATGTAGAATATTTATTTAAAAAAATGACAATAAACCTCAAAAAAATTTTGTGATCAATATAGAGTCTACTAATTCTTAATTCCTACTCTTGACCTTAATTTCAAATTTATAGACACTCTACCCAACTGAGTATCCAAGGCAAAGAACAAATATGTGACTTTCCAATTCAAAACTTTTTTTTTAAACCGAAACTTTTCTGTTTTCAATTTCTTATTTGTTTCCATGAGTTCCTGTTTTTTCTCTTGGACCGGAAACAGTTTCCCTTTCAATCTCTGAATAAAGTTGCAAAAAATTAAGTATTAAAGAGCAAGTATATTCCCTATTCTTCGCAATTTTCTTTCTCTGATTTCCTCAATGAAACTTTCAACTTTACCCTCACACCCCACAAAAAAAGGAAAACTGTTTCTGAAGAAAAAAAGGCCCTGAGAAAGTAACCTAACGCAAGGAATAATCTAATGTGAAATCAGAAAATCTATGTAAATTGCAAAAAAACGAGAGGAAGAAGATTCTTAGGGATAGTGCTTTTGCCCCAAATAGCTCAGAATTATTGATGAACTTGTGCGATTTTCCCACCAAGGGAAATTCTCTCACAGGCCCCAACATACATATCGAAATAATGCTGCAAGAAGTATCTTCCTTGAAGAATGTCGACAGTGAAACTTTATTGAGTGTTTGTGGTTGTGGTTGGCTTTACTCCATGGATGTATAAACTCAATTTTCTCATCATGAGTGAAAAATCAAATACCAAACTTTTCCGCACCAATATTCAACATAAAATGCTATTTTTCACATCACACTCGCTCATTTTTCCTCCTCCCCCTCCCCCCTCGAGCACCAAACCCTAAAAATTTTCCTGATTCGGAAAGTTGTATTCGGTTGGGAGCCTCTCACTTTAAAAAAGAAAAGCTCCCCCAATCGAAAAAGCAAACAAATTGGGCCAAAATAGAAGAAAAAAATGAGTGGAAGTTGATGGGGAAAAGGTGTAAAGGAGATGACCCCTAATCAACTTTATTATGTTGAAGAAGGAAACCCTTTTTACGAATAGAAGAAAGCCCATTCACGTTGATTTGTGTTGTAATAAAATAAATTTTAAATTAAATGGTAAATGATGGATGAAAAGACTTTTTATCACAGATGAACTTTCACCCAGTATCTTTGAGAGTTTTTTTAAAGGGTAGAATCGCACTGTTCGTCGAATATTACTTATTTATTATTACATAAATTTTATGCATTGTTATTTCAAATTTTACACAAATTCGCTATTGAGTTTATCTGTTGCACATTCTCTAAGGTGCTGTCAAGGTCAAATGCGCGAATCCGGGCGCTTCGCTATGTGGATCATTATGACTACGCTAACTAGATAAAATCCACTTAAAATAATATTTTTGTTTTTATTTCCGTAATATGGTCACTACAGTAACATAATATAATGCCCAACGAACAATAACTTTGTTTTGTAAATATGTTATTGACATTTCAATGACAGTAAATGAAACAAAGATCTAGTTATCTCCTTCTCTCTTATAGGGAATTTTAAAAACATATTTACAAACAAAAGTTATTGTGCGTTAGGCCTAACTATTCAACTTTGAGAAAAAGCAAAAATAATATTTTTATCCGTTAAATAAGTGAGTGTAACCGACTCATTTCGAACTTGTGCCATCTGGGTTCTGTACTAAAAACTTTCTTCCAGAGATATTTTCGTTAATGACAGCTGGTTGGTTTGTACGAATTTTCTGACTTTGTATTTTCTTTTCTTCTTTCTGCCTTCCATTTTCTGACTTAATCAAATCATGCAAGAAGGGCGGACCCTATTAGTATTGATTTAAATAAATAAATAAATAACCAAGACACAAACCGCTGATATTTCAGGATCTTGAGAAATCTGAACTGAATTTTTCAAAACTTCAAATCAACTAATTCATTGTTTAATTCTTAATTTATTCATGAACTTTACGGAGATAAACAGAATTAGGGTAGAGTAAGTACTTTTCGCCACCTTAAGGTTTGATACCCTTGTTATTATTATAATTTTTGTCGAAACAAAATGAAATTTCGTGTACAGATGCTTTGAAGCATTGTGTCTCTATTGAACCAAGAGACTTCTCGGGAATTTTTGGGTATCTGGCTGAAAAATTACAATTTTCTGCAACAATGCATGTTTCAGTACTTTTCGCCACTTTTTAAACACTTTTTCGCCATTGTATAAGTACTTTTTCGCCACATGTTTTTAAGTGAATTTTAAGTAACAACAGCTTTCGATAAGCTTCAAAAATACATGGCACAGTACTTTTTCATATTTAACACCGATACCACACAATTATTAAAGTATTTCAAATGATTTTTTCGCATTTTTTATTCGAAAGAAAAGTTAATCGAAAATCACGCCTGTTTCAACTATATTCCGCGAGGTGCGCCACTTGTAAAATGCTTGGAAAAAATGAGTGGCGAAAAGTGCTTACAGCCGAAAAAGTAAGCCCTATTTCACCACATCCGTATATCTTTATTTTTTTTTGGAAAACATTATAAAAAAATGATATTAGAACAAAGCTTAGTTAATAACAAATTGACTTTCAGTGAAAAAATATCAAATGCTGCACAGCAAAAACATAAAATAATGCTAGACAATTTCTCTGAGCGTTGACAGATTCCTTAAGAACTCCATACTTTTTTGGTGATTGTTCATCTTGTCAAGAATTTCTTTAATTAACTTGCAAATAATCTAGTCGAGGAAGCACCAGATATGGTTTTCTGATTCTTTAGGCTAAAGGTCACGAAACAACACTTATTTCGTCGTTTCACAAACTTACTGGCGAAAAAGTATTGACTCTACCCTACAATTAAAAGTAAAACGTGCAAGGTTTAATAGAGAATTCATAATAAACTTTGAAGACTTATTTCTTAACGAAGAATACTTAGATACTATATTGATGATTCTAATTCCTCATGCTTGAAACATAAGAAAATATCGTCGGAACACTTCGGGTTTTTCCATTAGAGAAGTTTCGTTAAGTTTCATTAAGTATTGACAAGCAAAGATTGATTTTTATCCAAGACACTTCGAGTTCCACAAAGAAATCGCGCTAGAATAAAAAAAAATCATGGATTTTTTGAGAAGTTAGAATTTTATCCTTATTCCGAGGAAAATAAAGAATACTAGATAAATTTTGGTAGAAAGAAAATAAAGAAATTTTCATTGTACTTGAAATCACCTCAAAACGCTAATTTTATAAAATAGATCCATTTTTGTAAAGATTTAGGGTTTTTTTTACTGACTAAATCTGATTTTTTACCAAAAAAAAGCAGGGCGGTGACATTTCATTAGCTCTGGAAAATGCGACCGGTTTTAGTGTAATTTTTTCCCTGTTTTAATACACATTTCACGAGATATCTCCAAAACTACGTAGATTGCCAATTTAGGGTTTTCGGTTGCCTCTTCGTTATTAAATTGGCTTTTATTTTGTATTAGTATTTTTTGCTAATTCATTCTACAATGACAAAAAACAGCTAATAAACTCAAAAGTTTTTTCGGCTCGCTAGAAACATATGGGAAACATAGGAAATGTCATGCTCCTGAAAAAAAGTGTCTTAAGAAAGAAAACAGGAACAGTAAGTGACCAAATTGTATACGTAAAAATCGTTCAGTTCAGCCAAGACATAAACCTTTCTGCCCAATTTATTTAAATCTTGACTGTTTTTGCTGTGATGGTTTATTAATTATATCTAATATCTCAAAATGAGCACCACAGAAAGCCAATAAAAAACGAATTTAAGAAAATAACGCTGAAGCTTTGACGATAGCGTTAAGTTATCAACGGTTTATGTGACCCTTATCTTCAAAGAGGAAACAATTGACACTCATGTGACATGAAAATCATTTCACAATTCACATTTTCCCATTAAACTACGGCAAAAAGAAAATGCCCTTTCGTGAAAAGCTTTTAAGCAAAAGGAAAATCTTTCTGACTTCCTTCCTTCACTTCAGTCAATTCATATTCCAAAACACGTCGATTCAATTCCATATCCAATTCATTTTTTTTTTCCTCCAGCTCAATCCTCAGCTCAATTGGAAGGCCTTTTAGTAGACATTTCTATGCATGCGGCCCTCTTCAGAGCTTTTTCTTGCTCTTATACGTAATATGGGTGTTCAATATTTCGAAAAGTTCTTGGCAAGAAATGAATTTGCCAGGAGAGAAAATTCATGAATCAGGTACTGAGAAATTCATGTGAGAAGAGAGGAAAGTGTGAAAGGTTAAAAGGTTTGTAGGTAGCTATAAGTTTTTCCCATATTTTCCATCAATTCTTATTCGTCCATTCACTTTCCTTTGGAAGCTTTTTTTCCTGGTGTGTGAGAGTACTATGTACCCTCTCAAAATCAAGTGATATATTCAACAGCTCTCCAACTTTCTGTATTCCTTCGCATACATCCTCCCATTCTTCTTCTTCCTTATCATACCAGCCTTTCTCCAACATCGAGTGTGAGATAGCAAAAGACAGCGACAAATATTTGATTAATATCTCACGTCTCTATCATCAGACTTTGCATCACATCCAAATTGATTTGGACGTGACAGATGAAGCTTTCCATTCATCACGATTCAGCTTCCAGTCCCCAAGGCTACTGTCAAGGCTAGATATTACATGTTATCAAACCATCCTCTGTACTCTGACGCTTATTAAAAGCCTAGCAAGGTGCCTCTCTTTTTTTTTTGATGGACAACCCAAGAGTCAGCAAATATTTTCTGCTAGAAAAATTCGCACATAGAACGGCAATGGCTTCTGTATTGTTATTTTTTACACGTAATTTACACGATGTAATAAAATATATTAAATACTCTTTAAATCATATGCGGTATTAAATACTATAAGAAGAAACCCTTGCTTGTATTTAGGTTGATGACACATTTATTACAAGGTAAAACGCGCAGCACTATTCTGTGTTTTATACAGATCTCAGACACGAACCTATCTCATAGGTTTGTGACACGGGTTACAAGGATGTGCAAACATAATCTTCAAAACGATGAAACCTCAGAAAACTTGAAGAGAAAAAATTTTTTTGCTTTTGTTTTGAGAAAACCATACACATAATTTTAACCAGGGGCATGATATTTCCTATGTTTCCCATATGTTTCTAGCGAGCCGAAAAAACTTTTAAGTTTATTAGCTGTTTTCTGTCATTGTAGAATGTAATAGCAAAAACTACTAATACAAAATAAAAGCCAAATTAATAACGAAGAGGCAACCGAAAACCCTAAATTGGCACCCTACGTAGTTTTGGAGATATCTCGTGAAATGTGTACGAAAACAGGGAAAAAATACATTAAAACCGGTCGCATTTTTCAGAGCTAATGTCACCCCCTGATTTTAACATTTTTTAGGTGTAAAAATATATCAACATTTTTTAATGTTAATTTTACACCTTTTTAAGGGTAAAATTAACATGGCAAAGGGTAACTTTAACCCCTAATACACCTGAAAAGCATAATATTTACACAGATTTCGGATCAATACTGCAGGGTAAAATAATCATTTCCGGAATGTTATTTTAACTTTTTCGGATTTCCCTCAGTGTAAACCATTAAGAACTCTCCGGTGATGGCCAGTGGGTTTGAAGTCATTTCGCAAAAAAAAAACACTTCATCAATCTTGCCCCAGAGCTTTTGGTCCTGGATAAGGACCTTCTTCAGGGGTCGACTAAACTATGTTTCTTGTACTTTATCAGGATCGTTATTTCGTGTGGGTTTGGAAAAGATACCATCACTTTCAGGTTATCAATTGGGAAGGTTTTTTGGAAAATTATTTTCACTGATTTTCAACTTTTTTTTTTAGAAAATTTTCTTGAGATACGAAGGAAATCGTCCAGAGATATTTTCAGAATTAATCTGCATCGTCTTTTGTTTCATTTTAAGGAAAATCACGATAGGATATAAATAAAATCGTTAAAATTTATGGTGATAAGGCACATACGTACATCTGAAAAACGTTATAGGTTGACCCTAGGCCCCGGCGAGTGGCTTTCCAAGTTGAAGCCAATTTCTTATTTTCACATACAAATGCGTATGGGAATTTTTCTGCACTCGTGATCGTTATGCTAAATATTTAAAAAGTGAGAAGTTTTTCCGTATTATAAGATACCTTTCCGTATGAAGAGATAAATATACTAAATTTTTGTTTAAATAACTTTTTTCCTTGGAGCACTGTGAGCTGAGTCCCAGACCAATTTAGTAATTGGCTTCAAATAGCTCTATATAAAGAGTCCAACTTACCAGTCGCTTGGGTTGACTCATTGATTTAACTCAGAAGGTTGAAAACGACATTGCAAAATCCAAAACAGACAACTCATTTGCAAAAAGAAAAATTTGAAAAAGTATTTTTTTCTATCCTTTTTTTCCATCTGATTTCTCGGAATATACCTTTGTCAAGAAACTTTTGGCCGATATTGTACTAGGGTAAGTGTGCCAAATTTCGGCATAGTTGCATGCAAGCGCCAAAGTCTCATGTTTAAAATGTAATATTTTTAATAAAAATTGATTTTTTTTATTCCCTCTTCTTAAGGAGTGTTGCTTGGAACCTTGTAAACCGTTTATCGTCTTTATTTACTCTAAAATCATTCTTAATACATTTTAAAATAAATAAAAATGTAGACATGGCTTTGGTGCCTACTTCGGCCACCTTCATTCTCATAGTTCCTTGCCCTTTAGGAATTCTTCCATTGCCTTTTACACGTCATCTCGTTTGTCGGAGCTACATTTTTGTTATTCTTTTGCATTGTATAATTTCTAGAGTACGTAAAATCTAAAAGTTCATGGAAATTCGAGGAACAAAAAAGGTGGCCGAAATTGCAAGCTGGCCGGAATTTGGCACACTTACCCTAAGTGGTTTTAATTAAATTAATCTATGATGGCTACCAAAAATATGCAAAATTTGAATTTTTTGTGGTTACACGACCGATTTTTCTTTTAAAAAAAATTATTGGGAAGTATCAGCCCTAGGCAGACTTATACGGCTTAAACCGAGAGACGGTATAGTGGAAAACCTATGGAAACGTAGTCTAATCATTATTTAGATTGATGATTGGTACATATAATTTATAATTTAATGGTAGTTTCTGGTCCTATGATATTTTATAAAATAAAATATATAAAATAAGAAATCTAGATTAAATATAGACCAAATAAAAATGTTTCACAAACTTTCAATATTCAGAAAGATCCTTCATTTGATACCAAAAACCTGATTAAAATTTAATCTCTTCAGTACAATGTCGATATTAATTACTTTGTGATATTTATTTACTCGAAAAAAAAATCTTGGATTAAAAGCTGCGTAATTTTCATATTTCCTCCACTAAGGCCAGCCTGCCTTCCATCAGAAAATCAGTCATTGTTGAGCAAACACAATACATCTCATATACAATTCCAGTCCATTCGGTAACATTGGGGGGTGGTTTAGTCATCAGCCCCCGAAAATAAGTGACTTTCGGAACAGTCTCTCAATGACCAGACAAGTATATTGAGTTTGTGTACTACATAAATTACCAATATAGTAACTTTTCCGAGCAATTTAATCTTCCTCATACATTTATTGAACATTCATATTTTCCCTTTTTTTCTATTAGACTTTTCCATTTACCCAAAAGTTTTGTCACTTTACACAAAACATTCATTATTATACATGACAATTCAGACAGAAACAACTTGTCCATACTGTTGCCTAATGATTCTTGGGCACCAAAAGCACTTAAGAGACGTATACCAAGCCTAAAATTTAATTACATTTCGAGTTTAGAGATATGTATTGATTTGATGACATGGTCAATCCCACAAAATGACCATTATGGCAAATAGATCCATCCACCACCTTTTCCCGCATTTCTATTTTCACTTACCACACTACAATCTATTTTACTCCCGGAATTTGTTACCACCCACAAACCTACGGTCAAATTGTTATTTTGTGGGAAATTTTCCATAGCGGGGGATTACTAATCTAGTTTATACACTAAATATAAATATCGTCAGTTAAATCAGCATTTATCGTAACTTCATTTTTGCGATTTTGAGATATATACATATTTGGAATCAGCGTAATTTTGTTTATTAAGCGCACTTGTGAAAAAGAAACTTTTATAAGCCCAATAAAAATTATTTTAAACAAAAATTATCGTAAGTGCCCTTAATTAAGAAATATTTATCAGAATTTGTCGTAACTACAATTTTTGGGGAAGTTACGACAAATTTCCATACAAAATTTTCAATAATCAGCATTTGCCGTAACTTCTTTTGCTTACTTGCGTGGCTTATAATTTGCAGCAAAATTGCAATATTTCTCAATAAAATGTTTATAAACTCTTCCAAATATCGAAAGACAGTGGGAATAGTGTAACATGAAATCATTTTAATTCAATATTTGCGAGAAAAAAGTAAGAAAAAATCCCTACCCATCTGTCATTAATTCAAAACAAAACAAGCGACGTGGCGCACAAAATTTATTCAATAAAACTTATGAAATAAAAACTTTTAGGGACAGGGATAAGAGTTTAATTGACTAATTTAGTGAAATAAAGGCACTCATTGTCACTAGAGTTATTAAAATTGATATAACGTGTTTTTGAAAATTGTCGTAACTTACAAGATCTCCATACATTGGAAGTTACGGCATTATAAATGATGGAAGTTACGATAAAATATTATTGTGTTTCTTCTAACATATTTCTCAATATTGCAGATTTTAAATAATTTTATAAAGATTTTCTCGAGTTAACTTACAGTATATTAGTGCCACTTTTATTATTTTGACTCAAAAGTATCGCATTCGGGGCTCATTTTTAAGGAAAATAATGCTGAACTGAAAATTTCGTCTCCTGAAAAGTTGTCAAAAGGAAGTTACGACAAATGCTGATTTAACTGACGATATATCCAATCATGCTTCATTCGCCGTAACTGTTCCCATTTTCGCCGTGACTGTGCCTATTTTCGCCACAACTGTTCCCAACTTGTTGCCAAAGCTGGCAATAATGCCACGAAATAAAACATTTGATTTAAGTTTTCGTTTGTAAATTGATTATTTTGCATCAAAAAGAGAAGTAACGATCTATCGTAATTAAAATTTCATTATTCTCCAATAAAATATTAGTAGAATTTCAAATACAACGCCATCGAACTGGAATGCAATTCGTAATCACTTTTGGTCCAAAATCATTTAACACACATATTTACGTAGCCATTATGATTCGAATACAATCATCTCAACTAAACGTTTTAGCATATAATTTAACAATGACAAATCATTCAAATCAATTGACTAAATCCAATTAAACAATAATTTGGAATTCTGTAGAAACAAATTTCTCCGTGAGAATTAAAATATGTATAATACAAATATTCCGCCAAAGAACTTCTCAAATTACTTCTATATTCCATATGATTTTAATTAAGAATATTTCATATCGCAACTCTTCAGTCCCTATTTGTTCACTCTACAATCTTCTATTTCATCCAAGTATAAATGGGATCAATTTCACCATGAAAATAAGCTCCAGAAGCTCAACAAGAAGATATTGGCTAGAAGAGGAGTTCTACGGCATAATTTTCTACCTTCAACTTGTACCATATATCCCACAAAATTGAGTAGCTTCCCCAACAAGCAAGTTATTAACTTTCACAATTTACATTCCTATTCGCAAAGTGTCTCTCCTAAATAAACTTCAAGGATTTGTAATAAGAATAGAAATTCTCCAAATATTTTCCACATTTAAATACACTTCAGTCTTTGGGATCGGTTTTTCCAAAAAAAAAAGGGGGAAATTCCAGAGAATAAGATATTCTCAAGGTTTTCTGACGATATGCACCGTATTTACGGAAATTATGTTGTACATTTACAACAATGATTTACATTTTATAAAGCTGCCTAATCAAGCTTTCGTGATTAAGAATAATTTTGGGTTTTGAATATTTTTGGAAAAGCCAAATTCCGAATGGGCCAAAGTCTCAAATTCCGAAATGCCAAAATTCCAAATGAACTAAAATCTCGAATAGAAAAAACTCCTGAAAATCTAAAATCCCAAATGAGTGGAAATTTCGAATTGACCCAAATCTCGAAAAGCAAAAGTTCCGTATATAATAAAATCCCGAAAGAGCCAAGATCAGTAAATTCAAAATCCTGAATGGGTCGAATTCTTGATGGATCGAAATCCCGAAGCCAAAATCCAGAATTTACTAAGACCCCGAAAGTCAAAATTCCGAAAAGCTAAAATCCCGAAGAGCTAAAATTCCTAAATATAGAAATCCGAATGAATCGAATTATCGAATGGATCGAAATCCCGAAAAGCCAAAATTCCGAATTTACAAACATCTCGAATGGGCCAAAATCCCGAAAAGCCAAAATCGCGAAAGTCAAAAATCCTGAATTGAATTGAATTTTATTGTCATCTCTGTTCTTTTTCGGATTTTGATTTTTGGGATTTTCGGGATTTTGAAAACCAAAATCCCAAAAAGCCAAAATACCGAAAACTCAAAATCCCGAAGGAGCCGGAATCCTGAAAATTCAATTCCAATTCATTCCAATAAGCCAAAATCCAGAATTAACCAAGATCCCGAATACACATACTTTCGAAATCCAAAACCCTATAAGTAGTAAGGGTGAAGCAGCGTGATGTAACTAGCACAATTGCTGATGCAACGTGGTGATGAAGCACAGTGATGTTGCTGACGTTACAGGGGCTATCATGCTGGTCGACGTGCTACCATCAGGCCAATCTCCTGTCCTCCGCTCCCCCGCTCCCCCTCTCTCCCTCCCGCCCCCCACATTTTTGATTTTTTAACTTAAATTTTAAGTAAATATGGATTACAATGATGTGATGGAGCACAATGATGTGATGGGACACAATGATGTGATGGCGCACAATGATGTGATGGAGCACGATGATGTGATGAAGCACGATGATGTGATGACGTCACGGGGTTTAAATTTTGAATGTTAAACGTTTCGGACGCCATTTTGAATTCCCATCCGCCATTTTGAATTCCCATCCGCCATTTTGAATTTCCATCCGGCATTTTGAATTTTGGCCGCCATTTTGAATTCGTGTCCGCCATTTTTATTTTTATCCGCCATTTTTTATCACCGAACGCTGCTCCTATTTTTGTTCGCCATTTTTAATTTTCGACCGCTATTTCTATTTTTGTCCGCCATTTTTACCGACCGCTGCTCTTATTTTCTATGCGCGCGCCCCCTCTGTTATTCCTATTATTCACTATTTCCGTAATTTTTTTCGCGACATGAATATTTTTTGGCCCGATGGTGGACTCTTTCTCATGTAACTTTTTCTCCCTATACAATTGTATGTGAAAAGATCTGCCGTCCATGGGAATTGATCACCAGACCTCTCGGTTGCGAGTCCAGCACCTTATCCATTATGCCACTCGTGGCATGATAGAAGGTTTGCCAGAAGTCTTTCCTATGCAGTAAGTGGGATTCTCTATAGTCTCTGGTCTATATGCACTGTCTATGTGAGGAAAAGTGCAAATGCAATATGAGACCTTTTCGCGCGCTCGAGACCATATGGGAGAGACTATTTGTATGAGTCTTTGCGCGACAATTTGATTCCTTCAGATGAATGAAGCAACATGGAAAAAATGTCTTGCAATGCGCAAGATAATTGTCAAATTGAGTGGAATTTCGCAATATTCACTAATTTTACTGGCGATAAGAACTATCAATAATTTTCATTGGTTATTGAACAGCATGATGTTGATGCCGTCATGCAATTTAAACCATTTTCATAGGATATTGATCAATAGATATTGATACGTCATTGAGTTGAGATTTGCATGTAAACAGTGTTTTTTTTTTAAGAATGCAACTTTTGAGCTTGCGTATTTCAATATTATTTGAAATATTTAACTTTTTTCTTTAAATTGTAACATAAATTGCCGAAAAATATCTTAATTCTTCACTTACTTGATTATATCTGACATCATTCACATCTCTTGATGATATGATCAAACGATCTTTATGCAATTTGTCTAAAAAATATTTTTCATTCAGTTATTTCAGATAAGAAGTGATAAATTTCGTGAAAATTTATTGAATTTCTGCTTATATCAGATGATGACTGCAATGAAATTTCAAGAATCTGGGTTTAAGATCCCCAATTTTCAAATAAACAAACTGATGATCAAAGATGTTGCTATGCATATCTATACAATTGTGGGATTATTCGAAAATGATCTCTTGTATCATGCATCAAATAAAAGAATTAAAAGATGAATGAAAAAAAATGTCAATGAGGGCAAAATTTCTTGTCTTGTGTATGAATCATTTAACTCTCTTGATCGCAAGTGGGAAAATATGGAAAAAGTGTTAGATTTCTCATAACTTTGTATTACAATGTTCTTTTTCTCTGACATTAGAGAATTTTTACAACATTACAGAACAAAATTATTCAAAGTGAATTATTGATTTGTGTTTTCTCTTATTATAATTTAACAAAATGAAAAATATCTTTAAATATATGTACAATATTTGCCTAAGAATTTGATTATGTGGAGAAATGGCAGCAGAGTGAAATAAAATAGGAACCGACTTTTCATATAAAATTGATTTTTATGAATGAAATGTTGTATACACTTCTATAATTCGGTACCTGGGATGCTGAATTAACTTATGCATTTTTCATTGATGACTCATTATCAAATTTATGTCTATTTCTGTGGCACATATCACAAAATAGAAGATGAAATACTCTTTCTTTAGTAGAAGATCAATTTTTTTAAGATGACTCTCAGTAGAATAGGCATAAAAAATAAAATTCAAGCGATACTCACTAAAATAAAGTCAAAGATTTGCGTTCTTACACTCTGATAAAGAAATTTAGCCTTGCACTCACTAGCACTTCATCACTGAATACTATTAATTTTAGTTTTTGACCGTAAAGCTTCATCCTCCCCTGAATAAATGTTAACAAAATTTAATTTATTACATTGAAAAACAATTTTTTAAAAAAGTAACTTCACTTGTTATTTAGAAAAATGTTCTATTTGCCCCTCGCATCCTACCTCTAGACTTTATTCTGAAATATGAACATGACATGTCCAAACATGTTTCAACGTGTATGAAACAAACATTTTGCATACGTTTGCATAATTTTCTCGGGAAATTTCGTCTGTACGATCAAAAGATCCTAAAATATTTTATAGGAATTTGAACATTGGAAAAAAAGTCTCATTTGTATCCCTGATTTATTGGTGAGTGGAAGGCATTTTCTTAGTGAAAAGTGATAAATCACAAAATAACTTATCTGAAAATATGGAGACAAAAGAAAGATCACATCAAGTTCCAAATGTAATGAAGGCGAAGTAGCACTTCAACAAATATAATCCTGATCCTGCTGAGGAACTTCGAAAGGATGAGGAACAATATGCAAGAAATCGACAACAAAATACAACTCCTGAACTACTGAATTCATACACCTACTTTCTAAATCGAACATGTACATTGTTTATCACGATCGGGTTTTCTCCAGAGAATTTTTCACCAGTTGCTAAGATATGTGCCGTAAACTACTGGAATGGAATTGACGCTGTAGAATTCACCCAAAATACATGGACAACGTTCTGTGCCAATGAACAAACTTTAAGGAAATTATTGGGAGAGGATGCTGGAAAGGATGATGCCAACATGAAACTGGAGTTGCTGAATATTCAACTTGACAACTGCGTGAACATTCGTAGTTACTGTGCTGTGGAAAATTCTGAACTACTTATTCTCAGCCAAAATAATGGAATTGATCGTTTATCTCTAAATATTGCAGAATTTGACAAATTAATGTTACTTTCTGAATTTATAAATGCAACTTTGATTTACAATACTTCTGTACAGTGGTATGTACAAGAATATTTTGAGAGATACAGCAATGTTTGTAAATCTTTAGGTGTGCAAAGATTGGAAAATTCTAATTTTTCAAACAGCAATACTTTTGATCCACCAGTCAATTATTTTCGCCTGTTTCATGAAATTCCTTTTGTAGCAAGTAAATCAAATATTTCTTAAAATGTAACATGTGTATAAAAATCAAATGATGTCAAATAAAAAGATGAGAAAACGTAAATGTAAATTGTTTTAATCTTGTATATTTGCAATCTGAATCCTCTTAAGATAAGAAGAATGAAGAAAAAAAATGAAACTTCAATTGCACAGGGTTATGCATTATGCCAATATTTATCTATACCAACATTCCCTTTTCATCTCAACATATTTGCTATGTGAGCAAGATTAAAGTCAATGAAATAAAATTATTTGTGAGAATTTTGTCTTGTTGTGAAAAGAAATTGTTTTACAATCAATTATTTCAACATCACACAATGTTTCATCTGTGCATCAAGAAAAACACGACATGTTTTATTGATGCATCATGAAAAAAATCAATATGAAAATGCACTGAAAAATTTTACCAACATAAAAAAATCTGCAGAGAGATATCATATTTTTTATCATCTTGCATTTTTTCTGCATCAAAATATTTTCTTCACGTGAAAAAAAAATCTTCAAAGTGGCGTCTGACATTTTTTCTCAACGTAATCTGATTTTTTCTATGCAGCATTAGCAGGATTGTTTTAATTACATTTTATAGCACAATCAAAAATGATTGTATCGAACTTCTTTGACAAAATCTACTCGATTGCATGCAACTACTTTTAAACAATTCACATGATTCCTCATGTTGATGGCAACATAAAAACAAAAAAATAATGATACTTTGATCAGATGCGAAAGAAAACTCATTTCATTGTTTTACAATCAATTTTATTTATAACTTAGTCGGTTGTAGTTTTTCATTACACAAAAAAATCTTGACTTCATTTTTTGTTTTCTTCACGAGAAATATATTCTTGTAGTCTCAACGTATGGCTCTCGGCATATAGGGCAATGTCTTGTTTTTGAAGCACATCCTTGACAAGCAGCAACGTGTCCACAAGGTAGGAAAGCGGTATCGTATTCATTGTTGTAGCATATTTTGCAGATTTTTTGTGATTGCTGTACAATATCGTATTCTGCTTCTACATTATTACAATCCAAAATTTGATCGCCAAAGAATATCTCGAACAAATTATCAATTGTATTTTCATCATTAGTGTTAAAGAATTGTACCATCAATTGTTTTTTCTCCAAAATAGTCATGCTTTTTCCATTTTTCATTTTTCTTGAAATTTTTTCCACTACACCGTGACGTAAAATCTCATTTTTGTTTTCATAAAGTAGGTCGATCATTTGTGCTATTGTCTTTTTATGTAAAATAAATTGCACCAAATCAGACTCTGATTTTTCTTTTGCCAAAGCTTCTGCTAATTGTCTCAAGCTGTGCGTACTCATTGCGATATAGATTTTTTCTGAGTGATTTTTTTAAGATACACCATGTTAAATAATTGTGAAAAATGTTTGTAGTGAACAATTTTCAACGAAAGAAAGAAAGGGGAGAGGGATTTTTGGGTTAAAAACGCTCTAAATTTATACTTTTAACTTTTTATTGCAAATGATATAGAAAATTATACATCACTACTAGAATTTTCAGATGAATATACATGATCTGAAGCAGGTTTCCTAGAATAATATAACGTTTGTTCCTCAAAATCAGATAAAAAATCTTCCCCAGGTACTTGATCTCCTTCTGAATCAGTCACATATTCTACAAGGTAAAGATTTTTCTCCTGTTTTTCAAAGTATTTTTCTGTGAGCTTATCTTTTCTTTTACACATGAGTTGATCTTCAACTTCTTTGTTAGACTCCTCTACCTCACTCCTTTGAATTTTGTGTAACTTCTCAGAAGCTATGTCACGTTCCATTTTATTTAAAATTTCTTCTATCCAAGATGGCGGGTCATCGGAATGTGGTCTTTTTCGTGTAAATCTTTCCAAAATTTTCTCAGCTTCTTCTTTCGTAGGATTATGATTTATCAAAAACTGCAAAACAGTTTTAATTTTTATGAATTTCTTTATTCAAAAATATGGAACTCACCATGTTATTGTGTATCCGAAATATGTATTCTCCGTGAATTAGGTTGGCCTATCTTTCGTAAAACAAACTTATTGGTTTGACTGTCGATTATAGAATAACAACAATTTTACACACTTGGTTGAAATATCCAGTTCAAGTTATGCATCACTTAAAAAATTATCCAATATTGTGAAATTTAAATATTATTTTTCACACGTGCAATGAAAAATGTCTCATAAAAGTTTCAAAATTGTACGATATTTTACTGGAAAAACACTATACGTGATAAAAAAAAATGAAATTTGAGATTTTCCTTCTTTGTATGCACTAGGACATGTTTCGAACAAGACTTGATGGCCCTAGTAAAATACACTTACACGATCGCAACTTTTCTTGGAAAAAATCCATTCCCAGTTGAAATATGATCCTTTGCACACGTGCAATTAGGATTTTTTTTTAATAAAAATACTAAATTCCGGAATGATTTCCTGGAAAAGCATCATTTGCAACAAAAAAATGAAATTGGAGATTTTCCTTTTGCATGGACATGTTTCAAACCTCTCCTGTAGAATCCACGAAAATCGTTTGTTTTTTAGCGCACATATTCTTGATTTATGAGTGTCAAAAACGTGTAGATCCAAAATTTGGGCCCGACCTGAGGAGGTCGCATTTCATCTCGGACAAAATGCACATACACCAATTGTACTGGGCACCCCCCCCCACCCATACCTCTATACCCCCCCCAACCCCTTCTCAGAATTCGATGACGTCATATTTAACTTTTGCATTAAAATTTACACATTACACTCATTTTTTAACGTTATTTTCCCACTTGACTTGGTTTTGATTTTGAGGAACAAACGTTATATTATTCTAGGAAACCTGCTTCAGATCATGTATATTCATCTGAAAATTCTAGTAGTGATGTATAATTTTCTATATCATTTGCAATAAAAAGTTAAAAGTATAAATTTAGAGCGTTTTTAACCCAAAAATCCCTCTCCCCTTTCTTTCTTTCGTTGAAAATTGTTCACTACAAACATTTTTCACAATTATTTAACATGGTGTATCTTAAAAAAATCACTCAGAAAAAATCTATATCGCAATGAGTACGCACAGCTTGAGACAATTAGCAGAAGCTTTGGCAAAAGAAAAATCAGAGTCTGATTTGGTGCAATTTATTTTACATAAAAAGACAATAGCACAAATGATCGACCTACTTTATGAAAACAAAAATGAGATTTTACGTCGCGGTGTAGTGGAAAAAATTTCAAGAAAAATGAAAAATGGAAAAAGCATGACTATTTTGGAGAAAAAACAATTGATAGTACAATTCTTTAACACTAATGATGAAAATACAATTGATAATTTGTTCGAGATATTCTTTGGCGATCAAATTTTGGATTGTAATAATGTAGAAGCAGAATACGATATTGTACAGCAATCACATAAAATCTGCAAAATATGCTACAACAATGAATACGATACCGCTTTCCTACCTTGTGGACACGTTGCTGCTTGTCAAGGATGTGCTTCAAAAACAAGACATTGCCCTATATGCCGAGAGCCATACGTTGAGACTACAAGAATATATTTCTCGTGAAGAAACCAAAAAATGAAGTCAAGATTTTTTTGTGTAATGAAAAACTACAACCGACTAAGTTATAAATAAAATTGATTGTAAAACAATGAAATGAGTTTTCTTTCGCATCTGATCAAAGTATCATTATTTTTTTGTTTTTTATGTTGCCATCAACATGAGGAATCATGTGAATTGTTTAAAAGTAGTTGCATGCAATCGAGTAGATTTTGTCAAAGAAGTTCTATACAATCATTTTTGATTGTGCTATAAAATGTAATTAAAACAATCCTGCTAATGCTGCAAAGAAAAAATCAGATTACGTTGAGAAAAAATGTCAGACGCCACTTTGAAGATTTTTTTTTCACGTGAAGAAAATATTTTGATGCAGAAAAAATGCAAGATGATAAAAAATATGATATCTCTCTGCAGATTTTTTTTTATGTTGGTAAAATTTTTCAGTGCATTTTCATATTGATTTTTTTCATGATGCATCAATAAAACATGTCGTGTTTTTCTTGATGCACAGATGAAACATTGTGTGATGTTGAAATAATTGATTGTAAAACAATTTCTTTTCACAACAAGACAAAATTCTCACAAATAATTTTATTTCATTGACTTTAATCTTGCTCACATAGCAAATATGTTGAGATGAAAAGGGAATGTTGGTATAGATAAATATTGGCATAATGCATAACCCTGTGCAATTGAAGTTCATTTTTTTTCTTCATTCTTCTTATCTTAAGAGGATTCAGATTGCAAATATACAAGATTAAAACAATTTACATTTACGTTTTCTCATCTTTTTATTTGACATCATTTGATTTTTATACACATGTTACATTTTAAGAAATATTTGATTTACTTGCTACAAAAGGAATTTCATGAAACAGGCGAAAATAATTGACTGGTGGATCAAAAGTATTGCTGTTTGAAAAATTAGAATTTTCCAATCTTTGCACACCTAAAGATTTACAAACATTGCTGTATCTCTCAAAATATTCTTGTACATACCACTGTACAGAAGTATTGTAAATCAAAGTTCCATTTATAAATTCAGAAAGTAACATTAATTTGTCAAATTCTGAAATATTTAGGGATAGACGATCATTTCCATCATTTTGACTGAGAATAAGTAGTTCGGAATTTTCCACGGCATAGTAACTACTAATGTTCATGCAGTTTTCAAGTTGAATATTCAGCAGCTCAAGTTCCATATTAGCATCATCCTTTCCAGCATCCTCTCCCAACAATTTTCTTAAAGTTTGCTTGCTGGCACAGAACGTTGTCCATGTATTTTGGGTGAATTCTACAGCATCAATTCCATTCCAGTAGTTTACGGCACATATCTTAGCAACTGGTGAAAAATTCTCTGGAGAAAACCCGATCGTGATAAACAATGTACATGTTCGATTTAGAAAGTAGGTGTATGAATTCAGTAGTTCAGGAGTTGTATTTTGTTGTCGATTTCTTGCATATTGTTCCTCATCCTTTCGAAGTTCCTCAGCAGGATCAGGATTATATTTGTTGAAGTGCTGCTTCGCCTTCATTACATTTGGAACTTGATGTGATCTTTCTTTTGTCTCCATATTTTCAGATAAGTTATTTTGTGATTTATCACTTTTCACTAAGAAAATGCCTTCCACTCACCAATAAATCAGGGATACAAATGAGACTTTTTTTTCCAATGTTCAAATTCCTATAAAATATTTTAGGATCTTTTGATCGTACAGACGAAATTTCCCGAGAAAATTATGCAAACGTATGCAAATGGTTTGTTTCATACACGTTGAAACATGTTTGGACATGTCATGTTCATTATTTTCAGAATAAAGTCTAGAGGTAGGATGCGAGGGGCAAATAGAACATTTTTCTAAATAACAAGTGAAGTTACTTTTTTAAAAAATTGTTTTTTTCTAATGTAATAAATTAAATTTTGTTAACATTTATTCAGGGGAGGATGAAGCTTTACGGTCAAAAACTAAAATTAATAGTATTCAGTGATGAAGTGCTAGTGAGTGCAAGGCTAAATTTCTTTATCAGAGTGTAAGAACGCAAATCTTTGACTTTATTTTAGTGAGTATCGCTTGAATTTTATTTTTTATGCCTATTCTACTGAGAGTCATCTTAAAAAAAAATTGATCTTCTACTAAAGAAAGAGGATTTCATCTTCTATTTTGTGATATGTGTCACAGAAATATACATAAATTTGATAATGAGTCATCAATGAAAAATGCATAAGTTAATTCAGCATCCCAGGTACCGAATTATAGAAGTGTATACAACATTTCATTCATAAAAATCAATTTTGTATGAAAAGTTGGTTCCTATTTTATTTTACTCTGCTGCCATTTCTCCACATAATCAAATTCTTAGGTAAATATTGTACATATATTTACAGATTTTTTCATATTTGCTAAATTATAATAAGAGAAAACACAAATCAATAATTCACTTTGAATAATTTTGTTCTCTAATGTTGTAAAAATTCTCTAATGTCAGAGAAAAAGAACATTGTAATACAAAGTTATGAGAAATCTAACACTTTTTACATACTTTCCCACTTGCGATCAAGAGAGTTAAATGATTCATACACAAGACAAGAAATTTTGCCCACATTGACATTTTTTCATTCATCTTTTAATTCTTTTATTTTATGCATGATACAGGAGTGCAAATTTCGAATAATCCCGCACAACTGCATAAAACTGCATACCAACATCTTTGATCATCAGTTTGTTTATTTGAAAATTGAGGATCTGAAACTAAGATTCTTGAAATTTCATGGCAGTCACCATCTGCAATAAGCAGAAATTCAATAAATTTCACGAAATTTATCACTTCTAATCTGAAATCACTGAACGAAAAATATTTTTTTAGACAAATTGCATAAAAATCGTTTGATCATATCATCAAGAGATGTGAATGATGTGAGATACAATCATGTAAGTGGAAAAGTATGATATTTTTCGGTAATTTATGTTACAATTTAAATAAAAAAGACAAATATTGCAAACAATATTGAAATACGCAAGCTCAAAAGTTGCATGCTTTGAAAAAAACTGTTTACATGCAAATTTCAACTCAATGACGTTTCAATATCTATTGATCAATATCCAATGAAAATGGTTTAAATTGCATGACGGCATCAACATCATGCTGTTCAATAACCAATGAAAATTATTGATAGTTCTTATCGCCAGTAAAATTAGTGAATATTGCGAAATTCCACTCAATTTGACAATTATCTTGCGCACTGCAAGACATTTTTTCCATTTTGCTTCATTCATCTGAAGGAATCAAATTGTCGCGCAAAGACTCATACAAATAGTCTCTCCCATATGGTCTCGAGCGCGCGAAAGGTCTCATATTGCATTTGCATCTTTCCACACTTGGACAGTGCATATAGGCCAGAGACTATAGAGAATCCCGCTTAATGCATAGGAAAGACTTCTGGCAAACCTTCTATCATGCCACGAGTAGCATAATGGATAAGGTATTGGACTCGCAACCGAGAGGTCCGGAGATCAATTCTTAGGCATGGCAGATCTTTTCCCATATAAATTGTATAGGAGAAAAAAAATACATGAGAAAGAGTCCACCATCGGGCCAAAAAATTTTCATGTCGCGAAAAAATTACGGAAATAGTTAATAATAGGAATAACAGAGGGCGCGCGCATAGAAAATAAGAGCAGCGGTCGGTAAAAATGGCGGACAAAAATAAAATAGCGGTCGGAAATTAAAAATGGCGAACAAAAATAGGAGCAGCGTTCGGTAATAAAAAAAAATGGCGGATAAAAATAAAAATGGCGGATGGGAACTCAAAATGGTGGACACGAATTCAAAATGGCGGCCAAAATTCAAAATGGCGGATGGGAATTCAAAATGGCGGACACGAATTCAAAATGGCGGCCAAAATTCAAAATGGCGGTCAACAGTACTCTGCTGGATAGCCAATAAGAATCAACAGTACTCTGCTGGATAGCCAATAGGAACCCTTAACCAACAAGAAGAAGTGGGGTGGTGGGGCGCGGGAGTTGGGTAAGGGGGGCGGAGCTTGGCCTGAAGGTAGCCCATCGACCAGCATTACTGCACCGTGACGTCACAAAACAGTACTCTGCTGGATAACACAGGTGACGTCACAACAGTACGCTGCTGGATTATTACTACTCTTAAGGTTTTTTTTGTTTGATAGGTATAATCAACGGCTACAACATACTAAATTTCCAGCCCGATGCACAATGGAATTTTTGAGTTATTTAACTTTTAAGATTTAAAAAATTTTCTTTTTAAAAAAAGCGCCCCTAGCGGTGGTTTTATGAACTTGTGATGTTAGAAGGGGAAGTGGCATTTCACGAGAGCTTTTCAAAAAGCTTTCACTTTTTAAATTCTGACAATTATAACCGGAGTTATGGCCATTTTAAGAAATTTTTTTTGGACCCTTATAGCTCGGGTCAGGGGGGTCGGGGGACCTTAAGTTTGGTATTGATGGAAAGCTCTAAGGCCCAGCTATAACATACTAAAATTTGAGTCCGCTGAATGCCATAGGGGCGGAGCTATTGAGAAAACAAAAAAAGGGGGGTCTTCAAAATGGCGGAAGGAGGGGGTGGGGGGTGGGGGGGTCTATGCACTAAGTTGCAATTTTCACCCGATATATAACCTTTGCCGAAAACCGCAAGTCGATATCTTTTTTAGTTTAGGAGCTATTAAGCTCCAAAGAGCGGCCGGCCGGCCGGCCGGCCGGGAACGTAACTTAGCCACATATATATTCGGAATCAGGAAGTGGCGAAACACATTTTGGCCAAATTTGAGGTCGATCGGACGACATGAAATTTTGTTAGGATTATAGTAGGTGAGATTGTTAAGAATCTCACCTAATAACATTAAGGTTTTTATTTTCTTGCTACTTTCCTTTTGGACCGAAATATTGAGAAATTAGGGTTCTTAGAGCAGATTTTCGATTTAGGGGAGACGGGGGAGGTTTGGATTGGGGCAGGGGCATGTGGGACGAGGCGATTTTTTCATTAATTATTAAAATAAATGGGATTTAACCACTACTTAATCGTAGGCAACATTAAGATGTATATTAACTAAAAGAATTGATAACCTGTTTTATGGTATATAAATTATATAAACATTTTTTAAAAATTGATAAAAAGAAAAAGAAAAAGAAATTGATTGAGCCAATTTCTAAAAGGTAAGTTTGTGACTATTCTCATAATGTTGGGGCAAATAGTACCAGACATTGGGGTATTATCATATTTTGATTCGCTTCATTACTGGCTTCCGTAAATTTAAGTAAAATACCTAGAGGATATATTTTCATAGAAAATTAATTCATCTACACCTTTGTAAAACATCGCTTTCTCTGCGAGAAAAGTGAGAAAACGAGAAAAGCGCTTTTCAAGCTATTTTAGAAAAAAAAACACACACAAGAGACTGTAAATCGTTTGACCAATGCAAACATCAAGGCGAGACATGATAATGACGTTTCTTTTCGCCGTGAGACATCAGAAATTGCTTCGCTTTTTTGTTTTTTTTTTAGCTCTATACCTTTTGTTACTTTTTACCCGAAATGGCAATTTTTAATAAAAGGATTTCTGGAGAAAAGAACTTTTGTGAAATTCTAAAATAGATAGTGGTTTCGTATTAAAAAAATCCAAATTATTTCGAAAATATTCATCAGTGCATCACTTTTGGAAAATAACTAGGTAATAATTGTTATCTTCTGCGAAGAAAATATTTTAAAAATAGGGCTAAAAATTTCGATATTCTTTATTTTCTGAATTTCTTGTTCGAATTCTAAGAAACTTACGACATTGAAGAAGGTCTATGGAGGCAATCTATAGAAAAAAATTTGAGCCGCTATCTTTTTTACCTTGGAAGATATTGAATTTTGAATTTTTCGATTTGTGACTTTTTACCCCTATTAAATAAAATTAAAATACCTACTATTAAAGCATTTTATACTTGCAATTAGTTCTGTATTGTAAACTACTGTTTTTTATTACAGATTTTATTTTAAATAAAAATTATTAGGCTTTTTTTTGTAATACTATTTGATTTTATTTGCAATAATATTTGGTGACATTTTTATAAACCTCTTAGCTGAACCTAAACCTCTTACTCTAGCTGAATTTAATTTCCTTCAAGTGAGCTAAAATTTTAGAAAAATCCTTGTCGCAACTCCCTCATGAATATTTGATACCTAGGTAGGGAAAGGCTTTAAGGCTTAGCAGTTACTTTAGCTTCGAACACATTATTTTTTCTGTATTCTTTTAATGTATCTGATCTATATTTTTCAGAAAATGTGTGACAGTTGTTAAAATATGTATATTGCGATAGGCCAGATTCATTAAAGGAATATGGGAAAAATGTGAAGTGTCCGAAGCCAGAGTGTGTGCTAAGCCGGAAAGCTTTCCCTTACTAATCTTTCCTTTTCCTGAAAAGGACTATGTGTGAACAAATTCATTGTGAACATTAAAATAATCAATCAGTACAAAATTACAGTCATATGAAGTTTCAAAGCTTTCCCTTAACGCTAAAAAAAAAACCTTTCTCGATTGCATCGAGTCAGCAACAAATGTCCAGTTCGCAGATTAGAATGTTATTAATCCGATAGAGTCTTTAAGAGTGCAATATAGGATCCAGCACTTTGAAGAATCTGCAAAAGGAAAATGTTTCTCATATCTTTAAAATCCATCTTAATTAACTCTTGAACATGCCGTTGTTAATGTTGGTAGCGTTAGCTGGAACAGGCCCATTTGGAATGTGAATCCTTTCCTTGCTCGCATCATGCAGAGAATTAGAAACTTCCTCTGACTAGGAGATCCAACATACCATTCAGAATCGTAGATTCCTTCAATAAGATCTTGACTTCTGGTCGTTACAACCTCGCCACTGAAGGTCAGGATGAAGATCTGCGCAATTGCTGCGCAAGAAATTCCAATGAAGGCAGTTGTAACAATCCAGTTGGGCATCTATAAAAATAATCTCGTAAATCGGTAAGCTTTCCTGCTTCACATTACTAATTCTATTACAAGAGCACAGCTCTAGCCACATAAAAATATAGCTAGACTTGTACCCATGTAGCTCCTATGAACAAGATTAGGTATCTATTAACTTACTGAAAGAAGAGTGTATAAACAGAAGCATACGACAAAACAGTCAAAAAGGATAAAAGGTAGGATTGCTGATCGAATTAGATCTTCAAAAATTGTACAAGCATTAAGAATTTCGTTGTGATACTCAATTACTGAACTAAGTTGTCTAAGAACTTCTCCGTCTTCCTTCCGTTCTAAAGAGAACTTAATCCGTTGATACCTCTGGTAGATAATTTTAAAATGTCCAGCGAGATAAAAGCAACTCTCCAAGAAATAAGAATCAAAAGCACAACCTCCGATTATAGTGGAAACCGTTAACATGTAGTAAACTAACATCGATATCTCATATGCAGGAGTATACTTGATAAAATCTATGTAAGTTATGTTGTATGCGGTTTGCCAAGTTGCATTTCCAACTGTGTACTTCTCATATAAGGACATGGCTGGTGGCAGAAATACCCACCTGAGAGAAGGAAACGTATTAGAAATTTACTTAAATCCTTGAATCAAATAATACCAGGATATTCCTGCCATCAAGCTTATGAAGTTGACCAAAGACACGATATTTGTAAAGGGTTTGTGTTCCATCAGAATAGCTTTTTCGTCCTTTTCCGCTGCAAATAAAATATTTTCTTGATTTGTAAGTGACTGTAAGAAGCTCAAACTTACGAATTTTCCAATATTCAATTAGTCGTCGATAGAAGTCTCCCATACGTCCGATCTTCAAGTAAATTGTGATGATTTTAAAGGTGTTTACGGTGAAACCTATGGCAACAGTTGAGCAGGTAATCATTATTACTATATCCGGATATTTATCGTAACCATTGTAGATTAGAGACAACTTCGCGATTTCATGTAAGAAAATACAAAGAGTCGACCAGAATTTTAGTAAAAAATTATTTTCGTTCAAGCTAAATCCATTAAATTTTAAGAGCAATTTGGCGTAGAAGAAAAAATTGGGGTCTTCCATCTTAACAACTTCGTTTCCTAATCCGATGAAAAACTTCGAACCGTTGTATAAGTATTCTTAATTTGAGATAGTAATATATTTATTACAATATTACATATAATGAGGACAGTCGGAAAGCTTTACGGAAAACTGAATACGTTTTCAACTGTCAAATTTTCAATAAAGGTTAGTAATTTCCATAGTCATATTTTTCTCGGTATGATGTACAGTGGGTGTCAATATCTTGTTGTCTAATACATGTTTGAGAAATCAAGTGAAAAAAATGATAGAAAAAATCACTTTTTTAAATTTTTTTTTTGCAAATGAGTTCCGTGTAATCCAAAGATATTATTTATATTTGAAAAAAAAATTATTTCATATCAAAGATAATTGTTTTCCAAAAGTTGATCAATCTGAGGAGTCAAAAGTTTGTTGACAAATTAAAAAAAAACTAATTCAAAATGGTCAAACATGCAACCAACTTAATGTAAACCGGTTACATTTTGAGTTTATGTCATTTGAGAGGCAAATAGTGGATTTGTACATTTTTAACGTTGTCAATGGTAAATATATATGTGTAAGAGTGATGATAAATAATAAGAAATATTCTGTTTTTTTGATAATTTATAATTTAGGTTAAAAATGGCAAATTACAAAAAGTTAAAAGGAGGGAAATCGTCCAGAGATATTGTTGGAATGAATGAATGGGGGGTCACCGAAAACCGGTGGTCAATATCTCTTACCGTTTGTCAGCCATGATGGTGAGAAATAAAAAAAAAATTGGATTGTGAATCTCATGGAGTTCGAGGAGTTAAAAATGCCATTTTCGACGTAATTTCACAATGGCTCCGATCAGTAATAACCTTTCGAAGAGACAAAGCCACTCCAAAGCCAAGCCAAACCTATTCGAAAGGGAATCTACCGGGAGCCTAAAGTGCAAGTTCACGTACTCGCCGCTTTAGCACTAATTGTTCTGCCATTTCGAATTTCGATATTTTTGACACTTCAATCGTCAACAATGTCAACAACAGTGTGCAAAGTTTGTTGCAAAAAGTGAATTTTTGTGGAATTTCAAGATGGCAGAACGTCTTAATTGGACTTTCACTCAAAGAGATGTCCTTTTTAGGAACTTGCTCATTTTTGTGTAACTCGTCGGTTTAAACGTTCGAACTTCCAACGGGTTTTTTGGGAAAGTTCTCTCTGATATACCTTTGAATCGGTAAAGGAAAAACCTCTACCGGAGAGAGTTCTCAAATCGGGAAGGTTATTACTGAACGAGAGGAATGATGATCAAGAATGAGATGAAATAAATTCAATTCAATTCAAATTCAAATAGATAGCGGATTCGTATTCAAAGAATATCCAGATAATTTGGGAAATATTCACCAGCGCATCAAATTTAATATAAGTAGTTAATAATTGACATCTTCTGCACGGAAAATATTTAAAAAATAGGGCTAAAAATTTCGATATTTTTATTTTCTAAATTCCTTGTTTAAATTCTAACAAACTTACGACATTGAAGAAGACCTATGGAGGCTATCTATGGAAAAAATTTAAGCCGCTATCTTATTTATCTTGGAAGATATTGAATTTTAAAATTTTCGATTTGTGACTTTTTGCCCTAGTCTCCTTTATGTCTAAAACTAGGATAGGGATTCTGTAAGTGAAGTGATCGGTTAACTTGCATTTTAAATTCATAAATTTCGAGATTTTACGACGAAAAATAAAAAAAAAATTCGTATAAATAACACATCATCATGCTTTTGCCAATGTGATGAATCGTTCATTTTCTTGGTGAATCATTCACAAATGCTAGATAAATATTACAATATTTTCTGACAAAAAGGTTAAGGAAATATTTTTTCTTGCACAGTAACATAAGACTAGACTTTCCCAAAAAGAATTTGAGTAAATCAAGTATATAATTAACACCTTCTTTCTTGTATACACCCATTTATTTTCACCTTAATCACTACGTACCTTCAATTGTAGCATAATATCATATTTTACGACATTTTAATAAGCGGCTGGTGAAACATGAATGGATTGAATAAAGCAATTCGTCTTCCAAATCGATAGCATTTATTCCAAGGTCGTGTGTAATTCACTTAAAGAAGAATTTAATGCACTTTTATTTCCTTGTTTATTTTCAATTGAATCAAATAAGATGAGCTCTTAAATCTTACTGCTTCTAACTATCATACTTTCAAATATTTGTTATGAGCATTTGAGTATTAAAAGAGATTGAAGCACAATTTATTATTAAATATTTATTTTTTTGATTTTTCTTAAAGAAATTAAATTTAAATTCCTAAACCTATTTAAATTAATTACACATTTATAATGTGAAAAATATGTTTTATCAGTAAATTAGTAATAATGGTTAGTAAAGAAAATATATATTTTATTTTATGCTAAACTGTAGTTTAGCTGTATGGCATAAACCTCAATCTCAGTTCAACCTCTCGCTTGCTAAATTCCAAATTCTTAAAAAAAAATTCAATGGACATACCATTAGAATTCCAAATGAGGGAAATGCTAATTTGTAGTACCCCAACTAAAATTTATAGGGTGATAACTTATGCTACATTCGCATTTCTTTTTAAACAAAAATAAACATCAGGCACAGTTGTTATTAAGAATTTTATATGCAAAATACCCTGAGCATAAGATGTGAATTTATAAGAATTTATTAATTCTCAATAAATTCTTACAAATTACTTACTGATCAAAAAATTCTTGCAAATTTGCATTTTATGCTTAGCATATTTTACTTTACCTGTAAAATTCTAAGCAATGTTTCCTTCTAACTGAAAAGTTAATATTTTAGATATATTTTAAGAAAATGTTATAAATAACTGTATCAGTCCAAAGATCTCTAGAGAAAAACGGGATATATATTTGAAATGGTGAATTACAATAAAAAAAGGAAAACAAGAATTATTTCACAAATTTATTTTAGTAATAAATTCATAAGTACTAAATTACACAATACCTTTTATTTGTTTTTTTTTTATTATGTCTTTCTGTTTTTAGCAGAAATTCTAAGTAAAAACCTTAGTAATACTATACCTATGTTACAAAGCAAAATCGAGGATAGATTACATGAATTTAACGAAAACTAAATCTTTTATGTTATATGAAAATATTTTATTAAATTCTAATAATAAATAACTTACTATGAAATATTTGAATAAAAAATGGTTATAAGAGCTTCAATTAATTAATTTAATTTAAATAAATCGTTTCAGAGAAAATATTGGAGTAATCTGATATAGAATTTTAATACATGGCATTAAAAAATTCATTTTATTTATTTCTTTTGTTTAGAAAAATCTTGAAATTGAGATCAATGTATTTATGGGAAACAGAACTTTCTTAGAACATATTATTTTTCAAGTTACATGAGTATGACATGAAATGCTTACTAAGAAGATAGTGTCTTCAATAGAGCAATATACGATCCCGCAGTTTGAAGAATCTGCAATGATAAATTATTATTTTAATTGAACAATCACTAATCACTATCGAAAAGAAAAAAAAACAGATCAAACCGTTGAAAATGTCAAGAGGGTTAATTGAAAAAATCCCATTTGGAATGTGAATCCTTTTCTTGCACGCATCATGCAGAGAATCAAAAATTTCCTCTGACTAGGAGATGCAGCATACCATTCAGTATCGTAGATTCCTTCAATAAGATCTTGACTCCTGGTCGTTACAACCTGACCACTGTAAGTCAGGATGAAGATCTGTGCAACTACTGCTGACGAAATGCCGCAAAAGGCTATAGTAACGGTCAAGCTAGGCACCTACAAAGGATTACCCATAATTGTTTTTCAAAGAAGGATCATAAGAACTACATAACTTACTGATAGAAGAGTATAGACGCAACTACATATAACCATAGAGTCGAAAAGGATGAAGGGCAGAACTGCTGATTGGACCAAATCTTCAAGAACTGCACAGGC